>NC_051848.1:69932534-70014069 GCF_002237135.1 Teleopsis dalmanni | reverse complement strand
ATTAAAAGCCATTCCACTTGTAAACAAATGACTTATATAAATGAAACAATTTAATTATAATCTAGTTTTTTATAATTTATTTCCTCAGCAATACGTTCCTAGATTAGGTTCTATGTTATACATAAGAAAGAACAAATCATGCAACAAATAGTGCCTCTACGAAAAGAATAGTATTGAAATTCAACAATTAAAAATAAAAAAATATAATTAATTATTTAATTCAATTATTCTACAGCTGGTTTATCATTTCGTTCTAATATATATAAACACAGCAAGTAATATTGTTAATAAAAAACTTTCATAGCAAAAGTAACAAAACTCCAGAAATATATGCGAACATAAAAAGTCAAGTACGGCTTTGGGCGCTGATTCTGAGCTTCACATTTGGCAGGACCCGCGTTCGATTCCTGGAACTTGCAGTCTCAAAAATAATTATTTACGAATAATTAAATACAAGAATTATTTCCAGGACCACTGATGATGGGTATTTGACAATACTCGAAACAGCTGTATGGTCAGCAATTCAATTAATTAATTCAGTTAATTAAAATAATATAAAAAATAAAATTTTTGTTGTTGTAGTTCACTACTGTTCGAAAAAACCTCATTATAATTTAGTTTTATAAATCAATTGTTAGTATAAATTTAGTTATTAATTTTAGGTGGTCGTTTTGGAAGTATAGCTTTAAAATTCAAGCTAACTAATAACACTGTTGCGCAAATTTCCAGACAATATTTATATATTGCATTAGGTTAATGATTATGGTCTCCATACATTTAGTTAGTATAGTATCTGATGAAGTCCGAGTTTTATAGTTTTTTCAATACAAATCATGTGGTTGCTACCTACCTTCACGGTTGACAGTCAAATCATGGGTCTGCTCTCTCTGCTCTTATGGGTTTTTGAAGAAAAAGCTTGTAAAACTAAGTGTGGAAGTTATTTTTGTGAAAAACAACGCAGTAAATTATTAAAAATATAATTAAAATAATTAAAAAACAATTATAAATACATAAGGCAAAAATGATCAAATTAATAAATATATAAAGATCTTCGCATTTCGAAATTCGATATTAATTTTAAATAAAATTTGATTCGGATCCCAATTGTGTGTCGCAATAACACCGTTATGGTCCCATAATTTTTAAATTAAAAAGAAAAATGGTTCTATTATTCGTATCTTATATAATTTATTATATCTATCTAATATTTTCTTTCCTGTTTTTCGTATCTTTATCTTATTTCGAATCTCCATATTCCGCAACAACTCTTTTTTGCTACCCAAATATTAATATTAAAAATAGGGTTCCAATATCCGGATGTGATATAATTAATTGTAACTTCTAAATATCTTTTTCGTATCTTTTTTGTGTCTTTTTCCTATTTCGGATGTGATCTATTTTGGTATCTCCAAGTCGCAGGAGATACCTGTAATTTCATATAAATAATATCGAATTATAATAATTATTAATAAGGTTTAAATACACTTTCCAATTTGTGGGATAATCTTCAAATACCCTAGAGACACGCTATATTCCATTAATCATTGTAATAAAATTATTTACACAAAAATGTATTTACAACGCCTGCAAACATCTGTATAAACTCATATATTTTATTGTACTAAGTGGGCTGATTTTTGTTTTTTTTTCGGGAAAGAATTTTTAAAAATAGCAAGTCAGCATAAGCGCATCACCCTGTATGTGATGGCGACATTTGATTTATGTCGCTCAAGTGCGAACACAAAAGCGTTTCTATGAACTTAAGCGCATGATTGTTGCAATAATTCAACAATTTATCATTATGATTAATTAATAAAAAATAATATTTTAATTTATTATAAACAGACAAACGAAAACAATAACAAAATTAATGCAATATTATATGAGAATTGATATTCAAATAAATAACAATGACCGAAATTAATAAGTATGCACATAAATCACAATGACAAATAAAATTATTTATAAGTATTTATACAATATATAAGTATTTATATAATATATAAGCATATATATATATATATTTAGAACACATATAGTTATATCATATTGTGCTAAATATTTAATTAAATTCATTAAATTAATATATAATGCAAATGTATATATATATTTATATGTATATATAAAATAAATACATTATATGTACCCTATTTGGAAGAAATAGTATGTAAGTATATAAGGTTTGTACATATATTTGTTATGTAGATTTAACAATATCCATCTATCTACTTATAATACATAGATATACATTTGTATCTCT
The DNA here is from genome assembly GCF_002237135.1 of Teleopsis dalmanni. Taxonomy (NCBI): domain Eukaryota; kingdom Metazoa; phylum Arthropoda; class Insecta; order Diptera; family Diopsidae; genus Teleopsis; species Teleopsis dalmanni. The sequence goes on along the minus strand of NC_051848.1, from coordinate 70,011,809 downwards.
TCACTGGAATGTAAATAATTTACTTAATAATTAACAGAGCCAATTCAATAGAACTTTGTAAAAATCTGGTCAAATAAAGTCTATATGATAAGATATGTTATAATTATAACAATAGAGGTGAATTTTGAAAAGTAAAATATTAAGTAGTTGTCCAACTTTTATTAGTATCGGTATAGAGATCAATAATGTTCTCAAATAAAATGATTTAAAAGTGGTTCACCGAGTTTTATACTGAGCGGCTTTCTGAGATAACACCTCTGGATACTGTGAATACAGTGAGTGATTTAGTCATGAAAAATTGCCGATTAAAGATACGTGGAATTGGTAATGTAGTGAAAATCTTGGCTGTACTTATTGTTTTTAAATTTTGTAAAGCAATTACAAATAAAAACTTAAAGGCGAAATGGTTGAATAACTTATAATAATAATACTTTTCAGAAACCTCCCTACAATATGGGCTGCATTTTTGCGGCTAATAAAAATTTCAAGAGACCCAAAATATCCTCCATTACATTAGTTACAAAAAAAACGCTAAGTCCATCATAGCTGGTGTATAACATAGAAGTCCAGAGTGATTTAATGTGGTTACTACGTTATTATTAACAAGGGTATCAAGATATTGCGCCAAAAAACACTCCATTGGAAATTCAAAGAGTTGTGCCGGTACCAATTGAAGCTATACATTTGTATATAGTTTCTTTCATAGTAGGAGCTAGTGTATGAGGTTCGAAAAATATCAACAAAAATTTTAAAAATATTAAACTCATTCTCTCTTTTATCATTGTCTTGTCAAACTGTTCTCGCATATGCATGTCCTTCTGATAATGTGCATCAATTTTTTTTAAGATTAAAGTAGTCAGGTTGAGGATTCGATCATTAAGTGAAGTATATATATATATTGAATACTTTAAAATTTAGGAGGAGCAACAAAAATTTTTCACATTAAGTGAAGTAATAAAAGGTAACGTTTGTGGTTGTAGCTATTAAATAAATTAATATTATCGATAAAAAGATAGCAATATAACAAATTGCAAATAAATCCAATATACAAATTTTAAACATAAGATAGTTATAATGTTTAAATAACTTTACTTGGATTAATTACACATCTTTTTAATTTAGATTATTGACATTATCCAATTTCTAAATAAAGAAAAATTTATATGATTTTAGATCTGTGATGTAGTTAACAAAATATTATTTAAGATATAATATATAAAGGTTAGGACGAAAAAGGACTCAACTCGTTTTGTGGTCTACTACAGCTAACCCTTCACTTCAGTGGGGCCACTTGTTGGACGGTGCGCTGTCCCAACTTCGAACAATATATATATGAGGGTTTACAGAAAGTCATGAATAATGTTAACATATTCATAATCAGTGATAAGTAAGATAGTAAGTAAGATAAGCAATGAGTTTAGTTATAAAGTTTTATTAAATAAGAAACACTGAAAGGTTCACTTGTGTTAGGTTCTGTGTGTTAGAATAGTCTTGTACAATAAAAACCAATTGCCTGGTTATCCGTATTTCAGTCGAACTCGAAAAACGGTCAGCTGTCTATTACTCTTCAGAGTAATTACTCAGAGTAATTACTATTTCGACTGAAATACGGATAACCAGGCAATTGGTTTTTATTGTGCAAGACTATTCTAACACACAGAGTCTTTAAGGTGCATGAGGTTTTTACTAGCATAACTATTACTAATCATCCAATATCTTTGTCTAATTTAGTTCGATGCAATTTCTGGCAATTCTCTTATTTGAAATTAAACACGACAAAAAAAATCATTTCGACCGGGTTTATCCAGATTTTTCAGATGTTCCAAATGAAAAGCTTAGGCAACACATCTAACCAGATCATCTATGTTATTATTGCTAACTATGTTCCTGAGACTAAAAACTCAGACAAGTGATAAGTTAAACTGCGTCTACATTTCGTTCAGAGATGCGTTGAAATGAAAACCGTTCTAGATATAAATTAGTCTAATCTCAATGAGTTTAAAGCAGCTTGACTAACTACTATCTATTTTTAGACCAGGTATAGCTACTTTAATAACAATCACTTCGGCCAGAAGAACACTGCAGTGATCAGAAAGTCTATAATATACAGATTTTTTATTTCTTTTAAGTAAATATCAGAGCAGTTAGTATGTATGACGCAATATCGTAGGTTCTGTGTTTTTTTTTTTGTTTAAATAGCCTAATCGGATCTGGGATAAATATTCTTTTTAATACAAATATTTTCACACATAAAAAATAATTTTTATTGAACTTTAAATAAAACTGTGTAAAGTACAGTTAAGTTTTAATTTAACTTATTTCTTCTGAAAATCTGTTTTAGGTTTCCGTCTAATAAAATAATACTAACTAAAAAAGAAATCGTCATCTAATCTAATTACTAAGTAAAATCTACAAGATTTCTGTTGAAAATGAAAGTCACAAGAAAGATTATTTTATCAACTTTACTCAGCGGAAATTTCATTGAAAATATCTTTAATTCAGCATATTAAGTTTAATATAGATATATAAGCTCTAAGTAATATGAACATATAAATACTGATTACTTTAGGTTATAACCTGGAAAAGGTTTTTGAGAAACATGAACTACTTGATGATTTTTTCAAGTGTACATGTGCGAGATGCATAATAACAGACACCGCACCTATTTATCAATTAACGCCATCAGTTTGTCAACATGTCACATTTTAACTGCGCGTGACCACTAAAGTTCCAGCATTTAAGCAGACCGACTTTATCAATTTCCGAAGAATTGCAAAGGCAAGAGGAAAAAATGCACAAGTTATGAACGCACAAAAGCTCATGGAAACTTCGGCAGGGGCTGTCGTGTACTCATGCTGAAAGGCCACATACTCGCACAGAATTGCGGTATGGTACGACTTACCTAATATGAAATATTCAAATGAACAGCAAAGAAGGCAAACCTATTATGTCGTGTGGTCGTGTGAGTGCTTCATGCTTAGGAGCACAACAATAATAAATAAAGTGCTGGAATCGTAGTCAACAACAAAGGTAACGACATTGTGGTCTAATCTTATCTTCATTTTATTGTCATCTCGAAAACAATAAAACATATATTGTACTCATACCCTCGAGAAAACATGACTGTGCGTATGCTTTATGGAGTAGAGACCGATTAACACAAATGGCTGAGCATGAGAAGTAGCGCAAGTAGCACTTCGTTTTGATAAGCCCTGTGTAGCACATGACCGAAAACGTTTATGTTTTCTTCTGGTACTTGTGCGACTCCGATGCCCAACAAATGCTGCCAGTACAAGTCTTCGAATTTGTTTTGTGGTATATGCCTACATGAGCGATCCCAAAAAAAACCGAAGGCCATTTTAGATATTTAAGGTATTTAACGTAATTTTGTAAGTTTTTTCAATCGAAAATATTTCGGAATATTAAGCCAGGAGATTTTGTCTACTTTTTCAGATTTCAACATTGCTTAACATCTTCTCAGAATTTTGTAGTGTTCATGTATCCCTTTATGTGTTTGACACATGCGGAAGTCACACAATGGTATAATCTTTCGTTTATTAAGATTATTCCCTTTTTTCGATTTAAAAATATGTGTTGCAAATTTTTACCAAAGAAATGATAAAAGCGTTTTCTTTTTGTAATAAAATGGATTAATTTTTTTTTTGAGTTTTCAATTTAAAACTTTGCTTTATTAATTAAAATATTTAGGACCCGAGGTCGATTCCTGGTACTTGCAGTTTCAAAAATAATTGTTTACGAATAATTAAATACAAGAATTATTTCCAAGACCACTGATGATGGGAATTTGGCAATACTCGAAACAGCTGTATGGTCAACAAAAAATTCAATTAATTAAAATAATATAAAAAATAAAAATTTTTGTTGTTGTAGTTCACTACTGTTCGAAAACACCTCTTTATTAAAATATTTATAAAATTTATAAAATTATTTTAGAAGAATTTAACATTAATGAACTAATGTAAAATAACTAATAGATTGGACACAATTGAAAGTGTCCTAATTTGCATATAATAATTTCTTGTCTAATACCATCGATAAAGAATTTAAATAGATTAATTGGTAAATTTTTAAAACACAAAAACAATAACCTAAGAATCATCACAGGATTATTGACCGGTCATAGATTGAATAATCACCTAACGAAGCTACGAATTCAATCCAACTTAGACTGCAGATACACATTCTTGTGATATATTTTTCATGTGATATATTTGTATATATTTTGTGATATATTTGTCATCTCTGCTATCTGCTTCCTGACGCAATTTAATTTTTGGGCCATCTAACACAATGCTGAAGAAAAATGAATCTATGAAGTAATTTAAAATAATAAGTTCTGGTTAGGTTGAAAATGTTTACTTTAATTTATTAAAATAAAAGTGCTGGAGTAAATCATAATAATTCTATATATTTGTATCGTTACTATACCATAAGTTAGATAAACTATTTAAAGCAAAATAATACTTTACAAAGTGTGGAATAAAAATTTAATATAAAAAATGAATTAAAACTGTAAATAAGTCGTCATACTTTAAACAAACACGTGATATTAATAACATTATAACACATCATATGGATTGTATAGTAGAGACATGCTATTACCAAATGAATATTATTACATGATATTAATTAAATATGTATGGTATTATCAAACTTAATTATATAGAAGTCACTATAAGATAAAATCAAAAAATGGCAGCAATGTATTATTGATAATGTACTGAAAGTGCGGTAGTACAATCTAAAACTTTTTGTTGCAATTGTGGGGGCTTTCGACAACATATACATAAACATATAGCATTTTACATATAGCATTTTATCCGAAATATTGTTTATTACAAGTGCAGAAAATTATGGCAATGCCACTATATAACATAGGACAATACCGTTTTTGCTTTTTCTAAACTAGTAAGCTATCGAGTTGCGAGACACATTAGATCATATTGAGCAGTGCAAAGAGTAAATAGAAAATATTAGAATTTATAAAAGACAGTAATCATGGTAAGAAATTCTTTATAAATATACCTCACGCAATTTGATTTTTGGACCATCTAACACAATGTCGTGGTTTTTTTCTCGGACTCTCTTCATCAAAAAGACTCGTACGTTAACGATGGTTACCGTAAACAGGGTCCATTTCTAATTTGATTCATTCCTTTGATATGAAGTAGTTTCATTACTGAACGATATGCAAAGTTTAGTAAAATGAAAGAATTTGTATTTGGAAACTAAACGTATCAGCTTTAGAGAGCTATCACAAAAACTTAACATCCTTTACAAATCCATTTTTAAAAATTATCTGATGTTTCATACAACAACTATAGAACAACCAAACTTTTTTTCAAACGAGCTAACGTTTTGTAACAACATAATCGAAAACCATTGCTGAGGATATGATTTCTGATTTCTCTAGTAATCCTACATTCACACAATTCATCATACCTTTTGATGAAACATAGGTGTACGAATAAGATTTGTAATCGTCAATAGTCGTCAAAGTAGAAAATAAAACGTAAGCCATGTCCCAAAAAATATTACATCAAATCGGTTAAAGATCATGATTATTGTCAGTATGTTCTTTAACAGTAATGGAATGATTTATTCTGAATGCTTAGAGAAGAAATCGACAGTCACTGAACAATATTAACTAGAAATTGTAAAGAGGGTATGCGAAAGTGACTGTCCTAAAATGCAAAATCTTTAGATTGATAACAATTGGTTATTGAATCAAAATAATGCACAATCACCCAAGTCTGTTAAGTCTAAAAGTGTAAAAAATATCATCAATCAACCACAGTATTACTGGATATAACTTTATGGAACTTTTTTTATAATCAAAACTGAAATTACGACCACTTGGGCTTTGGTCCCATCGATGCTACAGAGCAAATTCGCGGAAAAAACAAAAGATCATTCCCAAATTTGTCCATTAAAATTTATGAAATTATTGAGTTGAAGCTTTTGTTAACTTATTAAGTTATTCAATTATACACTGTAGAATAAATAATCATCTATAGAAGTTAAGAATTCAATCCATCTCAGATTGCAGATACTGTAGAGAAGAGAGAAAAACTGCATATCATGTGTTTGGGGAGTGCCCAGCACTGATGCACAAGCTGAAGAAACATCTTGGAGGGTATTTCACAGATCATAAGAATTTAAGACTAGGAAAGATAGGCTCTATACAGTCTTTCATTAAAGAAATCGGGCGTGGAGAAATACGCCAACCCGAGTAAGGGACACAATAGATCTTTTAAGTCGCAATACAAAATCCCTTCATTTTAACAACAATAATAATAATAATAAGTTATTCAAAGATGATCAATGAATGTAAAATGAAGTTTAAAACCGTTACAAAATATTACAAACTGTTCTTAATGTGGGCTCCTGGTCACTGTAGTATCGTAATAAATAAATTGCTTGAAAACTTATCTAATATTAGTATACACGTTGACACAAAACCAATGTATGGCAATAGATAAAATTCTTTGATTTCGTCCATGACTTTGTGGGCTCTGTCCACAAAAGATAGTGAAACCAATGGAAACTTGTAAAGTAACGACAAGCTGAGAGCGGATTGGTGAAATTTTTTATGCAATTAAAGAACCTCAGAATGCTGTTTGAAGTCTTGACAAGATATACCACAGTTGAGTAGCATATGCCTACAATAGGAATCAACACAGATCCAACATGTTGATAATGTCTTGATTGGATATGACAACCATGTTGAGAGAATGTGGGAACATAGAGCGTTCAGTCTGTATTCTGTATTCAGTCTATAACACTACTTGCAAAAACTGAATTGAGATTATTGGACTTTTATGCCCTGAAGATATTCTCTATCTGATCTTAGATTTATGGTACTAAGAAAAAAAAATTTGATTCAGAGCAATTCCTTTGAGATACTCAACCTTTCTTTTAAGTTCTGGAATGAAAGTCAACTGACTGAGTGCTTTGTTTCTATTCTAGACTCAAAAAAAAGTGATATAGCCTTCACTGATTTCAGTGAAGGGATTGAGTGCAGAACACACCAGCATAAAACAATAACAATGAAGTGGACGATGCAAATCAAAAATTAGTTTTCCATTAGATATTTTAACTTTCACTCGCACTAAAACTAATTAAACTCATTTGCAAGTATTTTTTTGACTGTACATAGACCAGTTACATATATTTTTGACAACTCAAAAGCGTTGAGATGATTTCATTAGGATAAAGAAAAATCTGAGAATAATTGAGAAAATGCAAAACAAAATTATTTTGATAAAAGTGCTGCAGGAAAGTATTATATTGCTACGTGTTGCTATCGTAATTATTAGTTAGATAAACTATTTAAAGCAAAATAATACTTAATAAAGTGTACCGTATATATTTAATATATAAAATAAATTCACTGCAAATAAATCGCAATCATCTTTTAAGCCGGCAGAAATAATTAGTAATATTATATCAAATGTATTGAAAAGTAGAGATTTGCTATTACCAAGTGAATAACACATTTCATATAAATAGTAATAAAATGAGTAACTATCCTTTTTGTTAAAAAATAAATAAGCAATGACTATAATAACTTCATACAAAAAAAATACGTACACTTATTCGCGATGTTCTATACTTCTTACTTTTTTTGTTCTAGTGCCCCTTCTACCATATCTCATGCAAATATACATTTTTACTTTGATTTTTCTTGCTAGATACTGATTCCAACACATCACATTGAGGTATATATTAAAGTCTTTTCCACAAATATTAGAAATTGTTGAAAAATTCCATTTATACTATAGTGTAATGAACTTGGAAGTACTATTTTGATACTATTGCTATTTAAAGGGGTTCCCCCTAATGACTTTCATAATATTCCATAAAAGAAAACTAGTGGAGTTGTACCATACATAAAAAGGCTCACTCTTATTAAAAGTTTAATAAATTTGTAATGCTATGCAATTTACAAGGACTCAACTTTATTGACATTTGGAACAATTTTATGTTAACTACGGAATAAAAATTGAAATCTTTCAAGCCGAGTTGATCCATGCATAATTGCAGTAAATTTGAGGTCTGTTATGATTTTTTAATATTCTTGATATTCAGAATGTCTTATACGTTTGTGACTTGTATATACGTAGTACGTCTTTTGTATTTATGTCGCATAGCAATTGTCGTCCTCCTGTGAATGTGTGCTGAAGGATATAAACGTATGCAATTTCTGTTCGAAAATTCAACGAATAAAATCAATTTCCTCTCCTACTTAATTCTTGGCTTCTATCAGTATTTGTACAAGCGTATCAGCATCTACGGCTTTCAACTGCTGCTGCTTCATCTGGCATTCTCTTGGTAAATTTAAATTAAAGTACAAGTATGTACATAAATAAAGTTTATTTAAAATTCAATTTCATTGCCATTCGCATTCATACTCAGAACAATAAATCTTTTACCAAATATAAAATATGCATCCTTTACTGTCCATCCAAACTGCCATTCGGTCTGTTGTTGATGCTGATGCTGCTGCTGATGCTGATGCTATAGCCGAAGTTGGACCTGACGCTGACGCTTATGCTTATGATATTTTAGCTCTTACGGGATCAACTGTTAGTAGTACTAAGTCTATATGTCCGTTTGTCTATCCATTCAGCTGCCTGTCTGTCTGTCTGTCCGCCTGTTTATGTGCTTGTCTATCTCTATGGTTCTTGCCTGTTTGTCTTCCTGCCTGTCTAGTTGTCTGTTGCGTGTCTTTGCACTCAGCTCTTTGTCCATTTACTATCTTCACTGTCAGTGCTGTCACTTCGACTTTTCTATGTCATTTTATAGAACTAAGTTTCGAATCAAAGCCATGTGCTTAGCAGAAGTTTTTGTTTATAAATTATGAGCACTTTGATATATTTTCAGGCACAAACGCACAATAATACTTCTAATTCACATACGCCGCACCGAATATAAAACATGAATGCTGCAAGAGCTCACTCCACTCCACTCCATCCACGTACAAACATAAATATATTTAATATATCCTCACATTCATCACACACAATACGCACGGACGTCAGGATGCTGCAAATGCCCACATCCACATGTGCACATGAAGTCATGTTGCACTTACACCCATTGTACTGTACGGTGCTTAGTGCACAGTGCATGAAGCGCTGCAAGTGTGCGCTATTGTGCTATATTACAGCACGATGTCCAAATGTTTATGCAGTTGCTTGTATTGTTTCGGGTTCTACGGTGCAATCCATTTTTCGCCTCCTTCTTGTACTTGTGCGGCACAATGTTGTATTTGTTTGCATTTTGATAATAAATCAAAAACAGTGCATATAACTTAAGAAATGCTGCAGTTGGAGCTGGAAAATTTATGCATGGTTGCATATTTCATTTGAGTTATTATTTGTTAGGTGAAATATATTATATAACTACGGGGTAGGTAAGCTACCGCACAATAAAAATAGTGGAGGTGACGTTACTGCTGCTTGCTGCTTGGCGCTTGGTGGAACATTCTGCAGTAAAAATATATTTATAATAAGTGAGAACAAAATAAATAAATTATATGCACTCATATAAACCTTTCAGATATATTGCATTTGTGCGATATACAATCGTACAAAGGGCAATAAGAATATTTATTAGTTCATACATAAAACCTTCGTGTTAAAATTCAACTCAAACTGTCATGAGTATGAGTAACAATTTTAATTCCGGACACTACATTACAAATACGTAACAAAATGAATAAATTTAGATATTTGTACCTATCATATATAAAGGAGAAATAATAATTAGTTTATGCAAAAGCACACATTATGGATATCTCAATTTGAAACTCAAATAGCTGTATTCATCAAATAAAATAAAAGTTATGATCTAAGCTAAAACTCACCAGCACAACTTACTTATTGGCCTACAGACCGTAACAAACTGTCATCAAAGACATAAAATGGAACTTAGTCTCACCACAAAACAAATTGGCCTATAAAGTATAAAAAACTATGCTTGCTTACGAGAACTGCGACCTGTCTTCTAACCATTCTCATCCCCTCAACTTGGTTAACTCGTAAAACCAAGTCTAAATGAACTTCCTCAATATCTAACCAGATCTAGAAGTGCTCTAGTTAGTGTTAACTGGCACCCTAGTACGTACTTCCTAGTTCTCCACTACTTCGTAGTTTTAATGTGTTTATGTCAACAACCGACAAACCAGCTATTCTTAAAGCATTGGAAGTCAATGTTCATGTCACCATTGTCGCCGTACGGCCACATTTATTGCAAGAAATAATCGAAAGTTGGATAGATCGAATGGACCATATAACTCGTAACTGCGGCAAACATATCTCGGAAATTATATTAAAAAAATAAATGCTATGAAATTATGTACCAGATTATAATAAAAAATTTCGTTCCAATTGTATTTCTATTTTGTATTAATATTTTAAGTTCTCATGCAGCTAAGAGCACTCCCGATATAGTCATTTCGTTAACTATTATACAATTATTCGTTTCACAGACTTTCTAAATGTATTTCTCGTTCAAATTTACATATTATTTAAATATTATTAAAAACTTAGTGGTAAAAATCACTTAGAATCTTTGGCAAAGCTGATAATGCTATTCAGAGGAAGGTCTAACAGTTCGCTAAGATCCTCAAAAGAAGCCTCTAAAGTGATAATGCGATGCCACGCATGTTCTGCACAGAAGCAAAGCAGATTAGAGGCACTTTCATCGTCCACTCCACAACTGCGGCAGGTTGGTTGTAAAGGATATTTAGTCCCCTAACATAGTTACCTAAAATACAATGAACTTTTAAATCTGTAAGAAGGTACAAAATAAATCTTTAAATTATTTTTAAATTTTGTTCTTCGACACTGGAGACTTCATATATTTCAAAAATCAATCAATATAACGTAAAATTAGATTCTATCACATACAATTATTTTAATCTTAGGAAGTATAAGACCGTGAATATGAAAAACGCTTACCAATATTCGTGGGGTCTGTGTTTGACATATTACATGACGAGAAAAATATATGATACGTTCATATATAATCACATATACAAAAAACAATTCATCTGAAAGTTCGAACAGTTGATAAACTATTAGACAGCTGAATACAAAGGAAAGTCACAACGTTTGTGATGACTTAAAAACATCACAAGTACAAGTGATGATAAAATATGTTTGAGAACATTCTTAAGGAAAACTAAAGAGACAGCGATTTGGATTCCGAAAAATAAGTGATGGACCCTGTTGAAAATGACTTAAAGAATATATACATAAGAATACAATACTGCGAACTCAAAAGAGATGGTGCGGAATATATGAAGTGAAATTATAGATGGAACCTTAACCCACTGAGTGTTGTGACGCAATGAAAGGGGATGTCCATTTTATCCATTTTTAAGAAATTTATTTTTAAAGTTTTTGTGATCAAAGCTACAACTAAATTTCAACTAAGCTACAACTAAGTTCTTCAACTATTTCAACCCGTATGAAAAATATTTTAAATATATATTTTTTTAATCGTCATCACATTACTTACTTAGGTTAATTAATCACTTAATTCACTTAAAAAAACTACATGTGGAAATTCAAAAAGAAATGCTGATAAAATATTACTTGGAGAACCATTGTGATTATCATAAAAATGTGCTTAATTACTTGGTTCGCCAAAAGAGTCATTCTAAAATGAGTTATTAACACTAAGGCCTTTCTGCCTTTCTGCCTTTCTGCCCTCTGCCTTCTGTCTTCTGCCTTCTGCCTTTCTGCACACATTTTTATTGTGTGCCGGGAATAAAGTTCATTATGAAACTCTAATCAAATGACAAATGTTTGCATAATTAACAACTGTCAAAGGGAAATTATGGGCATAAATCATGGAAAATGACAAATGACGGCGAACAACTGTCAGTTAAATTGACATGTGTACTTGTGTGGAAAAGTGAACATGGAGCGTTTATTGTCGTCGCTCTTCTTATTGTTATTGTTGCTATTGTTGTTGTTGTTGTTGTTGTTGTTGTTGTTGTTGTTGTTGTAGTAGAATAGTTCATTTATTTATTTAACAAACAAACAGCTTTGAAGCTTATAAATAAATTCAACGAAATATAAATAATGAATATATAATTAATACTCTAATAAAAAAAAATAAAAACATTAAATGAACACGTCATCATGACGACGAAATATGCAAATTGTGGTGAATAATCATTGGAAATTCAATTTTTTACATAAATAAATTACACAAATTTATACAGAAATCGATTAAAAATCATCACAACTGTGCGAAACTCAATAACAATAGACGATATCTATCAGTGCATAAATATAAATTGAATACATTAACTTACACTACGCTGAAAACGGTACTCAGTGAGAAGAGGGACTGATAGTTTCTAGTCTGATATAAAAAGAAAACAAATCATTTAGGAATAATTCATTTTAATCACCATTATATTCATCAAGTTTAGTGCAATCTATTCAAAAATAAACACTTACCTTTTAGAACAACTTATGGAAACCAAAATAATAAGCCAATCTTTCAAAACTCTCTTCCTCATTTCAATCAAATCACTTTCACAGAAGCACATTTGAAATTAACGAACAGGTGTTGGGGGTTAGATTCAGAAAATACTCCAAATGGATAGGAACATACACAAAATATTTCAATTAATTGGAACCTTCTCGACATTAATTAACAACTCCGCACATCATCTTAATGGAATAAAACCTTGTTCTTATTTATTTTACCCTTTTTCCGAAAACTAAACTTAAAACTACTCCAAAGAGATAAGAACAGACAAATAATATTTCAAATAATTGAACCCTTTCCACATTAAGCAACAACTCGAAACATCGTCTTAATAGAATAAACCCCTATTTCTTTTTTTTTTTACACCTTTTTTCGAAAACTAAGCTAAAATTTTGTTTTGAAATGATATAACTTTTTATATATAGAGGCATATGTAATGTTGGTTCTTTCTTAAAAGTGTGATCGATATAATACTTAAAAATATTACAATATCGCCATCAACATCAATCGAAGACTATCAGATATATATGAGACAATATATACATAAATATATATATATATATATACATAGTCTGAGTTTGTTATCAGCCTAATGCAAATGGTTTCAAATAGTTGTTTGTCATATTTCCAATATCTTGATATTGCTGCGAACATTCACATACCTAACATATTTTGACGTCTTTAACAATTTCATCAATTTTAGAATAAGATTAAATAAATTTGAGCTGTGGCATAAAAGATATTCAAGACTATACTCAGACCACGTTCAAATAAGTATTAGACGCATATAATATCAAATCTCTAGTCTCAAATAGCCTTTTGAATATTGTTCCAAATAAATTTGAGTTGTGGCATAAGAGGTATTCAAAACTCTATCCAGATGACCAACAAACAAACTCCAAACACCGAGTCTCTCTTTTTAACCGCCCTTTTCTAAATAGTTTTAAATAAAACCACACCATGGCACAAGAGATATTAAAGATAGTACCAAGGCCACAATTAAGCACGTATTTAACGTGAATCTTTTATGTGCTTTCCTTCAATTCAGCAATAAACTACCCCAACAACAATAGCAGTTGCGCTTTCTAAATAGAATATTCTCACCGTTGTTTGGTTAGGTTATACCGATGATTCTAAGAACTAAGACTAAAGACCACCTTCAGTTTTTTTTTTATGCTTTTTAAACAGAGGTCCTGAAACTGGCCCAGATCCTGAAAAAAGATCTCCTGATATAGTAAATCGATGCCACGCATTCGAGGTACAGTAGCAAATCAGATGTGAGGCACACGCATCGTCCTCTCCACAACTGCAACAGAAATAAATTAACGGGAGATTCAATACTATGGTATAATTCCCTAATCGGCTGTGACCCGCCAACAAACTTGCCACTAAAATTTTTACAAGTCATCTCAATTATAGAAAGAGGTCCACTTGGATCCAGATGCCTGCATATCGTTAAATCTTCTTGTGTTAAATTGCTTGGCTTAGAAGAAATTCAATTTTTAGATATCTTTATAAAGGCTTATAACGCGTTATTCTCTTTGTAAAATAAAGGAACATCGGGCAGAGTGTTTAAAAAGTGTTCAGCAATAATTAATTAATCTGTTATCTTCTTTTTGTTTATCAATGAGTTAGGTAGTTATTATTATACTTCAATAGTGTAATTGGTAAGCTTTAATAAACTTTTACTAAAAACTTAAGAAAACTTTCTATTAGTACACTTTTTATGCAAGAAGATAAAAACTAAAATCGAAATTTTGAACTAAATTTAAAATAGGATTAAATGTTTTTTTTTAATTTTCTGTTAAAGTTTAACGAAGTTGACCAATTATTATTATTATATAAAAAGACCTATAATGCCCCTTAGTCTGATTAGAGTGTTTCTCCAAGTCCGATTTCTTTGATGAAAGACAGTATAGATTCTTATGATCTATGAAATACCCTCCGAGATGTTTCTTCCGCTAGTGCATCAGTGCTGGGCACTCCCCAAACACATGGTATGCAATTTCTTTCTCTTTTCTACAGTATCTGCAGTCTGAGTTGAATTGAATTCTTAACTTCTATAGATGATTATTTAATCTACAGCGTATAATTGAATAACTTAATGAGTTAACAAAAGCTTCAAATCAATAATTTCATAAATTTTAATGGACAAGTTTTGGAATGATCTTTTGTTTTTTCCGCGAATTTGCTCTGTAGCATCGATGGGCCCAAAGCGTGTTCCAAGTGATCGTAATTTCAGTTTTGATTATAAAAAAAGTTCCATAAAGTTATATCCAGTAATATGGTGGTTGATTGATGATATTTTTTATACTTTTAGACTTGACAGAATTGGGTGACCAATAACCAATTGTTATCAATCTAAAGTTTTTGTATTTTACGACAGTCACTTTCGCATATCCTCTTTACAATTTTTAGTTAATATTGTTCAGTGACTGTCGATTTCTTCTTTAAGCATTCAGAATGAATCATTCCATTACTGTTAAAGAACATGCTGACAATAATCATGATCTTTAACCGATTTGATGTGATCTTTTTTGGGACATGGCTTACATTTTATTTTCTATTTTGATGACTATTGGTGATTACAAATCTTATTCGTACACCTATGTTTCATCAAAAGGTATGATGAATTGTGTGAATGTAGGATTACTAGAGAAATCAGAAATCATATCCTCAGCAATGGTTTTCGATTATGTTGTTATAAAACGTTAGCTCGTTTGAAAAAAAGTTTTGTTGTACTATATTTGTTGTATGAAACATCAAATAGTTTTTAAAAAAGGATTTGTAAAGGATGTTAAGTTTTTGTGATAGCTCTCTTAAGCCGATACGTTTAGTTTCCAAATACTAATTCTTTCATTTTACTAAACTTTGCATATAGTGCAGTAATGAAACTACTCCACATAAAAGGAAAGTATAAATGGATTCTGTTTACGGTAACCATCGTTAACGTACGAGTCTTTTTGATGAAGAGAGTCCGAGAAAAAAAAGCACGACATTATGTTAGATGGTCCAAAAATCAAATTGCATGAGGTATATTTATAAAGAATTTCTTATCATGATTACTGTCTTTTATAAATTTTAATATTTTCTATTTATTTTTTGCACTGCTCAATATGATCTAATGTGTCTCGCAACTCGATAGCTTACTGCTTTAGAAAAAGTAAAAAATAATATTGTCCTATATTATATAGTGGCATTGTCATAATTTTCTGCACTTGTAATAAACAATATTTCGGATAAAATGCTATATGTAAAATGCTATATGTTTATGTATATGTTGTCGAAAGCCCCCACAATTGCAACAAAAAGTTTTAGATTGTACTACCGCACTTTCAGTACATTATCAATAATACATTGCTGCCATTTTTTGATTTTATCTTATAGTGACTTCTATATAATTAAGTTTGATAATACCATACATATTTAATTAATATCATGTAATAATATTCATTTGGTAATAGCATGTCTCTACTATACAATCCATATGATGTGTTATAATGTTATTAATATCACGTGTTTGTTTAAAGTATGACGACTTATTTACAATTTCAATTCATTTTTTGTATTAAATTTTTATTCCACACTTTGTAAAGTATTATTTTGCTTTAAATAGTTTATCTAACTTATGGTATAGTAACGATACAAATATATAGAATTATTATGATTTACTCCAGCACTTTTATTTTAATAAATTAAAGTAAACATTTTCAACCTAACCAGAACTTATTATTTTAAATTACTTCATAGATTCATTTTTCTTCAGCATTGTGTTAGATGGCCCAAAAATTAAATTGCGTCAGGAAGCAGATAGCAGAGATGACAAATATATCACAAAATATATACAAATATATCACATGAAAAATATATCACAAGAATGTGTATCTGCAGTCTAAGTTGGATTGAATTCGTAGCTTCGTTAGGTGATTATTCAATCTATGACCGGTCAATAATCCTGTGATGATTCTTAGGTTATTGTTTTTGTGTTTTAAAAATTTACCAATTAATCTATTTAAATTCTTTATCGATGGTATTAGACAAGAAATTATTATATGCAAATTAGGACACTTTCAATTGTGTCCAATCTATTAGTTATTTTACATTAGTTCATTAATGTTAAATTCTTCTAAAATAATTTTATAAATTTTATAAATATTTTAATAAAGAGGTGTTTTCGAACAGTAGTGAACTACAACAACAAAAATTTTTATTTTTTATATTATTTTAATTAATTGAATTTTTTGTTGACCATACAGCTGTTTCGAGTATTGCCAAATTCCCATCATCAGTGGTCTTGGAAATAATTCTTGTATTTAATTATTCGTAAACAATTATTTTTGAAACTGCAAGTACCAGGAATCGACCTCGGGTCCTAAATATTTTAATTAATAAAGCAAAGTTTTAAATTGAAAACTCAAAAAAAAAATTAATCCATTTTATTACAAAAAGAAAACGCTTTTATCATTTCTTTGGTAAAAATTTGCAACACATATTTTTAAATCGAAAAAAGGGAATAATCTTAATAAACGAAAGATTATACCATTGTGTGACTTCCGCATGTGTCAAACACATAAAGGGATACATGAACACTACAAAATTCTGAGAAGATGTTAAGCAATGTTGAAATCTGAAAAAGTAGACAAAATCTCCTGGCTTAATATTCCGAAATATTTTCGATTGAAAAAACTTACAAAATTACGTTAAATACCTTAAATATCTAAAATGGCCTTCGGTTTTTTTTGGGATCGCTCATGTAGGCATATACCACAAAACAAATTCGAAGACTTGTACTGGCAGCATTTGTTGGGCATCGGAGTCGCACAAGTACCAGAAGAAAACATAAACGTTTTCGGTCATGTGCTACACAGGGCTTATCAAAACGAAGTGCTACTTGCGCTACTTCTCATGCTCAGCCATTTGTGTTAATCGGTCTCTACTCCATAAAGCATACGCACAGTCATGTTTTCTCGAGGGTATGAGTACAATATATGTTTTATTGTTTTCGAGATGACAATAAAATGAAGATAAGATTAGACCACAATGTCGTTACCTTTGTTGTTGACTACGATTCCAGCACTTTATTTATTATTGTTGTGCTCCTAAGCATGAAGCACTCACACGACCACACGACATAATAGGTTTGCCTTCTTTGCTGTTCATTTGAATATTTCATATTAGGTAAGTCGTACCATACCGCAATTCTGTGCGAGTATGTGGCCTTTCAGCATGAGTACACGACAGCCCCTGCCGAAGTTTCCATGAGCTTTTGTGCGTTCATAACTTGTGCATTTTTTCCTCTTGCCTTTGCAATTCTTCGGAAATTGATAAAGTCGGTCTGCTTAAATGCTGGAACTTTAGTGGTCACGCGCAGTTAAAATGTGACATGTTGACAAACTGATGGCGTTAATTGATAAATAGGTGCGGTGTCTGTTATTATGCATCTCGCACATGTACACTTGAAAAAATCATCAAGTAGTTCATGTTTCTCAAAAACCTTTTCCAGGTTATAACCTAAAGTAATCAGTATTTATATGTTCATATTACTTAGAGCTTATATATCTATATTAAACTTAATATGCTGAATTAAAGATATTTTCAATGAAATTTCCGCTGAGTAAAGTTGATAAAATAATCTTTCTTGTGACTTTCATTTTCAACAGAAATCTTGTAGATTTTACTTAGTAATTAGATTAGATGACGATTTCTTTTTTAGTTAGTATTATTTTATTAGACGGAAACCTAAAACAGATTTTCAGAAGAAATAAGTTAAATTAAAACTTAACTGTACTTTACACAGTTTTATTTAAAGTTCAATAAAAATTATTTTTTATGTGTGAAAATATTTGTATTAAAAAGAATATTTATCCCAGATCCGATTAGGCTATTTAAACAAAAAAAAAACACAGAACCTACGATATTGCGTCATACATACTAACTGCTCTGATATTTACTTAAAAGAAATAAAAAATCTGTATATTATAGACTTTCTGATCACTGCAGTGTTCTTCTGGCCGAAGTGATTGTTATTAAAGTAGCTATACCTGGTCTAAAAATAGATAGTAGTTAGTCAAGCTGCTTTAAACTCATTGAGATTAGACTAATTTATATCTAGAACGGTTTTCATTTCAACGCATCTCTGAACGAAATGTAGACGCAGTTTAACTTATCACTTGTCTGAGTTTTTAGTCTCAGGAACATAGTTAGCAATAATAACATAGATGATCTGGTTAGATGTGTTGCCTAAGCTTTTCATTTGGAACATCTGAAAAATCTGGATAAACCCGGTCGAAATGATTTTTTTTGTCGTGTTTAATTTCAAATAAGAGAATTGCCAGAAATTGCATCGAACTAAATTAGACAAAGATATTGGATGATTAGTAATAGTTATGCTAGTAAAAACCTCATGCACCTTAAAGACTCTGTGTGTTAGAATAGTCTTGCACAATAAAAACCAATTGCCTGGTTATCCGTATTTCAGTCGAAATAGTAATTACTCTGAGTAATTACTCTGAAGAGTAATAGACAGCTGACCGTTTTTCGAGTTCGACTGAAATACGGATAACCAGGCAATTGGTTTTTATTGTACAAGACTATTCTAACACACAGAACCTAACACAAGTGAACCTTTCAGTGTTTCTTATTTAATAAAACTTTATAACTAAACTCATTGCTTATCTTACTTACTATCTTACTTATCACTGATTATGAATATGTTAACATTATTCATGACTTTCTGTAAACCCTCATATATATATTGTTCGAAGTTGGGACAGCGCACCGTCCAACAAGTGGCCCCACTGAAGTGAAGGGTTAGCTGTAGTAGACCACAAAACGAGTTGAGTCCTTTTTCGTCCTAACCTTTATATATTATATCTTAAATAATATTTTGTTAACTACATCACAGATCTAAAATCATATAAATTTTTCTTTATTTAGAAATTGGATAATGTCAATAATCTAAATTAAAAAGATGTGTAATTAATCCAAGTAAAGTTATTTAAACATTATAACTATCTTATGTTTAAAATTTGTATATTGGATTTATTTGCAATTTGTTATATTGCTATCTTTTTATCGATAATATTAATTTATTTAATAGCTACAACCACAAACGTTACCTTTTATTACTTCACTTAATGTGAAAAATTTTTGTTGCTCCTCCTAAATTTTAAAGTATTCAATATATATATATACTTCACTTAATGATCGAATCCTCAACCTGACTACTTTAATCTTAAAAAAAATTGATGCACATTATCAGAAGGACATGCATATGCGAGAACAGTTTGACAAGACAATGATAAAAGAGAGAATGAGTTTAATATTTTTAAAATTTTTGTTGATATTTTTCGAACCTCATACACTAGCTCCTACTATGAAAGAAACTATATACAAATGTATAGCTTCAATTGGTACCGGCACAACTCTTTGAATTTCCAATGGAGTGTTTTTTGGCGCAATATCTTGATACCCTTGTTAATAATAACGTAGTAACCACATTAAATCACTCTGGACTTCTATGTTATACACCAGCTATGATGGACTTAGCGTTTTTTTTGTAACTAATGTAATGGAGGATATTTTGGGTCTCTTGAAATTTTTATTAGCCGCAAAAATGCAGCCCATATTGTAGGGAGGTTTCTGAAAAGTATTATTATTATAAGTTATTCAACCATTTCGCCTTTAAGTTTTTATTTGTAATTGCTTTACAAAATTTAAAAACAATAAGTACAGCCAAGATTTTCACTACATTACCAATTCCACGTATCTTTAATCGGCAATTTTTCATGACTAAATCACTCACTGTATTCACAGTATCCAGAGGTGTTATCTCAGAAAGCCGCTCAGTATAAAACTCGGTGAACCACTTTTAAATCATTTTATTTGAGAACATTATTGATCTCTATACCGATACTAATAAAAGTTGGACAACTACTTAATATTTTACTTTTCAAAATTCACCTCTATTGTTATAATTATAACATATCTTATCATATAGACTTTATTTGACCAGATTTTTACAAAGTTCTATTGAATTGGCTCTGTTAATTATTAAGTAAATTATTTACATTCCAGTGAAGAGATACAAATGTATATCTATGTATTATAAGTAGATAGATGGATATTGTTAAATCTACATAACAAATATATGTACAAACCTTATATACTTACATACTATTTCTTCCAAATAGGGTACATATAATGTATTTATTTTATATATACATATAAATATATATATACATTTGCATTATATATTAATTTAATGAATTTAATTAAATATTTAGCACAATATGATATAACTATATGTGTTCTAAATATATATATATATATGCTTATATATTATATAAATACTTATATATTGTATAAATACTTATAAATAATTTTATTTGTCATTGTGATTTATGTGCATACTTATTAATTTCGGTCATTGTTATTTATTTGAATATCAATTCTCATATAATATTGCATTAATTTTGTTATTGTTTTCGTTTGTCTGTTTATAATAAATTAAAATATTATTTTTTATTAATTAATCATAATGATAAATTGTTGAATTATTGCAACAATCATGCGCTTAAGTTCATAGAAACGCTTTTGTGTTCGCACTTGAGCGACATAAATCAAATGTCGCCATCACATACAGGGTGATGCGCTTATGCTGACTTGCTATTTTTAAAAATTCTTTCCCGAAAAAAAAACAAAAATCAGCCCACTTAGTACAATAAAATATATGAGTTTATACAGATGTTTGCAGGCGTTGTAAATACATTTTTGTGTAAATAATTTTATTACAATGATTAATGGAATATAGCGTGTCTCTAGGGTATTTGAAGATTATCCCACAAATTGGAAAGTGTATTTAAACCTTATTAATAATTATTATAATTCGATATTATTTATATGAAATTACAGGTATCTCCTGCGACTTGGAGATACCAAAATAGATCACATCCGAAATAGGAAAAAGACACAAAAAAGATACGAAAAAGATATTTAGAAGTTACAATTAATTATATCACATCCGGATATTGGAACCCTATTTTTAATATTAATATTTGGGTAGCAAAAAAGAGTTGTTGCGGAATATGGAGATTCGAAATAAGATAAAGATACGAAAAACAGGAAAGAAAATATTAGATAGATATAATAAATTATATAAGATACGAATAATAGAACCATTTTTCTTTTTAATTTAAAAATTATGGGACCATAACGGTGTTATTGCGACACACAATTGGGATCCGAATCAAATTTTATTTAAAATTAATATCGAATTTCGAAATGCGAAGATCTTTATATATTTATTAATTTGATCATTTTTGCCTTATGTATTTATAATTGTTTTTTAATTATTTTAATTATATTTTTAATAATTTACTGCGTTGTTTTTCACAAAAATAACTTCCACACTTAGTTTTACAAGCTTTTTCTTCAAAAACCCATAAGAGCAGAGAGAGCAGACCCATGATTTGACTGTCAACCGTGAAGGTAGGTAGCAACCACATGATTTGTATTGAAAAAACTATAAAACTCGGACTTCATCAGATACTATACTAACTAAATGTATGGAGACCATAATCATTAACCTAATGCAATATATAAATATTGTCTGGAAATTTGCGCAACAGTGTTATTAGTTAGCTTGAATTTTAAAGCTATACTTCCAAAACGACCACCTAAAATTAATAACTAAATTTATACTAACAATTGATTTATAAAACTAAATTATAATGAGGTTTTTTCGAACAGTAGTGAACTACAACAACAAAAATTTTATTTTTTATATTATTTTAATTAACTGAATTAATTAATTGAATTGCTGACCATACAGCTGTTTCGAGTATTGTCAAATACCCATCATCAGTGGTCCTGGAAATAATTCTTGTATTTAATTATTCGTAAATAATTATTTTTGAGACTGCAAGTTCCAGGAATCGAACGCGGGTCCTGCCAAATGTGAAGCTCAGAATCAGCGCCCAAAGCCGTACTTGACTTTTTATGTTCGCATATATTTCTGGAGTTTTGTTACTTTTGCTATGAAAGTTTTTTATTAACAATATTACTTGCTGTGTTTATATATATTAGAACGAAATGATAAACCAGCTGTAGAATAATTGAATTAAATAATTAATTATATTTTTTTATTTTTAATTGTTGAATTTCAATACTATTCTTTTCGTAGAGGCACTATTTGTTGCATGATTTGTTCTTTCTTATGTATAACATAGAACCTAATCTAGGAACGTATTGCTGAGGAAATAAATTATAAAAAACTAGATTATAATTAAATTGTTTCATTTATATAAGTCATTTGTTTACAAGTGGAATGGCTTTTAATCTCATCACCTCCAATTTGAGGAAAAAATTTTGGGAAAAAATTTTAAAAAAGTTTTTGCCAGGAGATGGTGATCCATGGCGTTTTGAGACTTTTCATTTTAGACTAATTTGTAAATGGCTTTATCTCAGACTCTGTAAATGATAGAGACTTGAAATTTTTTACGTTATGAAGATCATTAATTCTAAATCTTGTAAAGAAGTATATACAATCGAAATTGTTTATATTGAAGAATTAATATTGCCAATTAATGTAAAAAGATCACATTTATTTTTAAAACAGAGATATTGTTGTTTAAATAAAGGAGATTATTAAAAATGTCAGGTAAATCGAAGGTGATGAATTCAAAATTTGTTCTGCTTGTAAAATAATGACATATATGTAATATATAAAATCAACTTATATAAGGGACGTCGTTTATGATCTTGATATATAGGACTTCTAGCTTTTGAGTGGTTCTTTAGGTCGGGTGTACGAAGGGTGTCTCATGCGTGATATCAGGTCGGACTAATGTTTTGTGGTAAAGTCTGCTTTGGTGTATAATACTGCCACTGTTATCTAAAATTTTGCATAATGCATATGAAAATTTAATAAAAAGTAAGTAAAATCTGATATAGTTAATTTACTATGAGAACAATATCAGCTCCTTGAAAAAAATAAAAACAATATACAATTATTTTTAAAAATAAGACTACTACTGCATCGGAACAGATAAAAAAAATTTATTCAAAAATTTTTAAGTGTAACAACTATATATACATGATATCGTCAATATCCAAGTAATGTGATATATACTAAAATAAGACGAAGGCCCGTAAAAACGGGCACATCTTAGTCTCTTCTCATGTTGTCACTTTTTTGTTCTTGAATCCCACTAGTGTTAATAGCACTTCTTTCAAAATCTTAATTGAAATTTGAGAAAATGCAAGTTTAGATACCCGTTAAAATTCATTATTCGAATTAATAGGAAACCCCCAAAATAAAATATAGCCACCAGCTACTTAACTGCTTGCTCTTTGCCTTTATTAAAACAAAAAAAATTCCTGCGGCTGCCTTGATGTTAAAGTTATTGCTGTTGTTGTTGTCGTTGCTACTGTTGTTATTGTTGTTTTTGGTTTTGGTTTTGCTTTTTACTTTTTCTTCATTGTTTCTCCTATCTGGCGTTGTGTCGTATTTTTATGTTTATCGCCTTTACATTCATCATCAGCTGCCGTAAAAATAATTTTTTATTATTCTTAAGAGAAGTTTAGTGGCATAACTCATAACTTATACTTAACATGGCCATAATAAATAACGAAAGACAATAGAAAATGAGGACAAACATTTATCTTCGGATAAAAGCATGAAAAAGCATAAAAGCCTAAGTTCGTTTCATACGATAGGGTAAGAGAGGGTGGCTGTGTGTGTGAATGTCACGGGAGTGGAGAAATACTCGAAAAGAAAGAGTATGTTTGCATGACATTGAAGTTAAGAGTTATGCGATTTACCGTCTCAACTTGGAGGCTAATGGCTACCATTTGAACTTCTTCATCGTCTTGAACTACTTTTTCTCCTCATTACTCTTGACAGCATAGAGTATACGTACGTGTAAACACATACACACATGCATACATACATACATACATGTACCATGTGAACTCACAACACAGCTTTTGGTCTACAATATGTTGACGATGTGTGACCGGCCAGCCAACGTTTTGTTTTTGGTCTCGTTACTATGTTCGATATACTGACATTAATCATTTGCCATATCAATAAGTTCTTCTTCTTCGTGAAGAGATCAAATATGGCGGTAACTGATGGAAGGTTTTTTAACTGAGTGCACAGCAAAAACTTTGATTTATGAGGATGACGATGAGGATGAAAATGAAGATGAAGATGAGGAGAAAATATCATTATAATGAATTTATGCTTGAGATTTATTTCATGTATTTATTTAACTAAATGTGCAACAACAACAACATTGAACGTTATTTATATGGTAAGTGTGATTCAATAAGATGAATATATGCCCCCCTTTACCGTATTTAATTCGGATATAGATCTGAAAAGATTTCAGATTCATCTCAAATTAAATTAACAACCTATTAAAATTCTATTGCATATAATCAAGAAAAGTTTCATACTATGTGGACATATTATTATATTATCCTATTAATAAATCACACGTAGGTTTAACCTATTGTGTTTAACAGAACAGCTCAATATTACTAGAAATAACAATAATTTTATTTCTTCACTTTTACATATAGAGATTTAATTTTTTTATTTTATTTATTTATTTATTTAATGAAGTGCTATGAGGGACACCCTTTCAATGCACTATCTTACATGCTAACTTACAAACTAACAAATAAAATTGAATATATTAATGGCAATCAGTTTAATTTTCACAATAATATCGGTGAAGAAAAACTGTCGGGCTGAGCAAAATAAATGTTATTGAACAGAGATTATTATTACTATAATGGAGCAACTACTTCTGTTAATACTGCAAAGCCTACTGCACGTTGCAATGGTTACTGATATGAAAAAACTCTCACACAGAAACTGCACATTTCTTCTAAAAAAAAAACATATAAGACATTCTTTGCCATTCTTTGTAAATGTCCAGCTCTAACATTCAGAAAAAATAGGTAATTAGGGAAATACTTTTTTAACAATTTATCAGACTGTTCATCGCTAAGGACGAAAGATCTATTAAATTAACTCAATTCAACAGGATGGATTTACTCTTTGTGTTTTTATATCTTAGGGATTTTTGCGAGAAATAGTGGTAGTACATTTGACGGGATGGATTAAGTTTTTGTCTTTTTATATCTTGAGGTTTCTTGCGAGAAATATGGTAGTAAAGCGGTAAAAAATTGGTCAATGAAGTCAGTGAAAAGCTATCTACTGACCTGCAACTAATCAACTAACTCATATTAGAGTGAGAATATCTTGGAATACTGTTTGTGTATTTGTGACTGCCTCACACTCTACATTAACAGCTTTGCATCATCCCACTACCAGCGTTCACCAAAATACACATTACTGCTTTACATACATATGGTATAAAGCTTATTCAGACGACAAATATTAATCGTGATCCTAAAATCTAGTTTTACTTTGTATTTATTAAACATTTTTCCTGATAACAATCAATAATTGGCGGCAATCTACTACTCAAGGCAGTAGAAGACCAGGGCGTCCGCGCAACACTTGGAAACGACAAACTGAAGCCGAATTAAGAAATGCTGGAAAGAGCTGGAGTGAAACAAAACGTCTTGCATTAGATAGAGTTCAATGGAAACTATTTGTTACGGCCCTCTGTTCCACCTAGGAATAAAAGGATTAAATAAATAATAAAAATAATAATTGGCGGCTTAAAAGAAACAAATTTGTTCAAAAAAATTAAAAGTGATAACTAGCAACAATCTTGTTAGTATACAAAAACTTAAATTAGTTAATTAAAAGTCAAACTTTAAAATTTTTAATAAATTATTGTATATTAAAAATCATCAAATATGTTAAATAAACTTTACACTTAAGTAAAATCGCACGTATCAAACTTGAGAAGTGTTATTAAGGAACAGGGGACAAAATAAATCTTAATAGTTCTGTTTAATGGTTAAGTAGCGTAAAAAACAAAAACAAACAAATCATATGTCAAACTGAGTTTCATAAATCGACTTGAGCCCAACAAACACATGGAAAACAACAACAGCTCTATAAGCAGATAAGCAGTAAATAAACATTAATTCGTTCCGTGTGAATAAGTTATAAAGTATATTAAAGATTCTAGACATTTACTTACTTACTTACTTAGCTGGCCATTACAGATGTGAGTCGTTCTTGGCCGCATCGAGTAGCATCCTCCAGTCAGCTCGATTAGTAGCTTGCTGACGCCAGTTGGTAGTGCCGAGCGCCATCAAATCATTGGTCACCTAGTCCTTCCATCAAAGATGCGGACATCCTCTACCGCATATTTCACCTGCGGGTACGGAATCAAACCCCTTTCTAGCTGAAGCACTTTCCAACGAAGACATTTACTTGTTCTATATAAATAAGTTATTAAGTATACTTTAATATTATGAAAAATATATAATAATATAAAGTACTATTATTATGTTGAAGCTAGTTGAGTCAGTGCACTTGAGCACTTTCACCCTCTATTAACTGCGAGGTTTCTTCAAAACTTGTCTCTACGCCTTTACTGGATTATTGTTAATCACTTCATCAGATTAAGCAATAATTGACCTCAGATTTGCATACTTTCGCGAGAAGCCTGTTTTCGTTTTCGCAAAATAATTTCAGGGCTTTATGTATTTTTTGATTGGATTAATCCTGAGCTTCCTTATGATGTCATTCGTCCTAATGTTTCTCTAATTTCTCTATATTTTTACATATTTATTTTTCATATTTTTCTATATTTTTCTATATTTTTTTACATTCTATATTAATTTTAATAAATGATACCAATGTTTATCTGATTTCTCTGTATTTTTCTCATAGAATTATTTATTTTAACGTTTAAAATATTCTATATCTCTCTAGTGACGATCTCTTGTTTAATTGAGCGCAAACTGTTCCATACAACTAGCATCAAAAAGATAGTCAAGAGGTTAGATTTGGAGATATAGATTTGTCCAATAGTTTATTTGCTTACGCTGTAGTTAATTGTTAAAACTGAATATTAAAATTACTATGGTATATTGTATGAAATATCTAGGAACTGAGTGTGAAAAAGTTTGAAAAAGAGTCCATTGCATTGTCTTACCAAATTATTAATTCTTTTCCCTTTTTTAAATTAATGACTGCAAAACATGATGTGTCCAATATATACCTATAATAAGAGGAACACTTTTCGAACACTTTTAAGCGGCTAATAGGTGCGTTGCTTGTTTGTTCGAAAATTCGGGTAGCTTGAATTAAGCTTAAAAGCAGTGATTAAAATGATTTTCAATACGTCTGCCATCGTGTTACTAATGTTTTACATACTAATCATATTCGTTTCACATTATATGCATGTTATTTAGTTGCTTTAACTTAAAAACGTTTATGGATTGACAATTACTAGACCTTAGATTAGTAGATAAGAAGCAGAAATATTGCTGCATGTATACATTCCATGTTGACAAAGGTGATTTGAAGATAAAAAGATATACCCATTTAGTTAATGATAATTCATTTATTTTTCGAATGTAAAACCAAATAGGCTCAGATTATTCATTCTCTTTAATTATTTCATACGATGATGTTGAGACACACTCTTAAAGACATAAGGAATCGATGTTATTCTTGGCTTAATTTCAGTCATTATTATTCTGCGTATTCAGCAGGCACATACCCGTGCGTATGTGCGCCCCTTTTATGCATGTCATACTATTTAACTCTTCTACATTATGAATATCTTCCTCATAAATTTATAACCAGCAACAGTATTCATTTTGAAACTTTGGACGTATTTAACTACTGTTGGGTTTTCGATGAAGACAGCTATAACAGCTATAACAGCTATAACAGCTACAACGGCTACAACGGCTACAACAGCAACAATAGAAACAAACGATAACAATATTGGCACAACAACAGCAACAATAACAACAACGACAATACTGTCGGAAGGCAACTCGTTGTGAGGGTTATGTAAGGTTAGTTCGGTTGGATGGTTGGTTTGTTGGCAGCTTGCTTGGTTATTATAATCGCATAAAATAAAGAGCGAAGCCATCCGACATTTTAATGGCCAACATAAATTGTAATATTAAATCGAGCTGTCATGTTGTCGGTGGGTCGTTTGCGCTGCGGTGTTTTCGTTTTGCTCGTCCGTTATGTTCGGTATCTTGTCACTGGAAAAGCGCCTTCTCCTACAGTTTTGAAATGGTCGTATTCCGCATGGTCGTATACAGCGAGTGCTTCGGTGTGCGCATCTAGACAGGCAGGCTTACACTCGTAGTGTGCAGTGTCTGGTCTCGCTGTGCGTGCTTGCACTGAAGTGAATGAATGAAGAAGTCTTGAATCGATGCTAGAGTTGAAATTGGTGCGTCTCTAAACTGCCACTGTTGCTCTTTGGTGCCTTCACGTTTGGCGAATGCCTTGGCGCTTTTTACCTTTGTCGGCACAAATGAAAAGAAATTTTGATTGAGGATGAAGTTTAAAGGCGCTTAACATTAAAAACGTGACAGTCAAAACTGAATGAGTGAATATAAATTATTTTATATGAAAGCAGTATTAATTAATATAAACTATAGACAGTTTTAATGTTGTTTAGTAAACAATTTAACACCAAAAATTATTAAGAAAATCACGAACGCCTGTTATTTAATGTTTTACAAGAGTTTATGTTTTTTTATTATCAAATGATTATGCTTGAATTAAAATAAAATATTCAAGTACGTAATTTTTTTTATGGTCACTTTTTAAATTAACAAATAAAGTAGCAAGTTTTAATGTTACAGAATCCTTAATATTCTTTTATAAGAGTAGCCTCAATTACTACTACAGCTAGAAATTGCACAAAATCAGGCTCTGAGAAGACTTTTCAAGGTATCATGGTACATTAGGACGAATGACATTCTAAGGGGTGCTCAGGAGTAATCCAATCAAAAAATACATAAAGAATAGAGCCCTGAAATTATTTTGCGAAAACTGACAGACTTAATGGAATGGTTACAGGCTTCTCGCGAAAGTATGCAGATCTGAGGTCAATTATTGCTTAATCTGATGAAGTGATTAACAATAATTCAGTAAAAGTGTAAAGAGGAGTTTTAAAAATACCTCGAGATAAAAAAGAGTAAAAGTGCTCAAGCGCACTGGCTCAAATAGCTTCAATATAATTAGAGATACATTGATATCATTTAATAAAATGAATAGAGATTGTATAGGTAAACAATACCGACAAAACTAATATTGAGTTCATGTCATGTCATGTTCTCCAACAATATTACATAAATTTTTCTTAGACTCTAGAGGAAACAGGTCTTTAGGAAAACACTTTCTGGACAGTTTGTGAGACTGTTCATCGGTAAAGACTAAAGATCTGTTAAATTACCTAAATTCAGCAGAATGGATTTAATTTTCATATTCATTGTTTATTTCATTATTGTTAATTATGGACAGTGGAGAGTCCTAAATTAATCAATAAACTATATACTGATTAGACAAGAAGCTTTAAAATCTTTTCAAATTCTTTTCTTGAGCCACTTAATTTAAGCTGGTTCAAAACTGTTAGATTCTATTGTCTCTTTTGGTTAGTATGTACATTATAATACTCATTTAGGTACCTAGTTTGAGATATACGAAAATAAGAAAACAAATAAACTGATAGGAAAGAGACACGCTTTTCTTAAAAATATAGAATATAAATTGTTTACTTAGGCTACGATCAATGCTGAAAATTGAAAATCAACTTTAACAGCTGGGATTTTCGTTCCTGCTAGTAACATATTTTATCAGTTCATATCTTGCTAAGGAAAAGGTAATTCCGTATAAAGTACCTTCATACTACTTCATACTCTAATTTATTACAAAAAATTTGTATAGTCTTAAACCATGAGATGAGATGTTATCAGATTTATCAATCACATTTATTTGCATTGGTAAAGTTTGTCTAGTTTAGAAAGTCTGGAAAGTATACGTCTTATTTTCATTAAATAAACCAATGTGTAAGATCTTGAGATGAGATATTTCAAAGTTTATATCTAGACCGGAAAAGATCTAGAAAGAAGACGTCCTACTTTCATTAAATAAAATAATATGTAGAATTTTAAGATATTTTGAAGTTTAACAATTTGATATAGGTGAGCCTAAAAAAAACATATCATTGCCTCTACTAATAATACTAATAATTTATTACCAAAATTTCTTTACCTATCCTACGGAAATTTGAATATAGCTGTTATATTCATATACGTCATATCACTTTGAAATTTTATATTATAAAGTTTATATGTTAATTTTGATAAGAACAAAATTTTACTGGTCTTCATGAAAAAGCTATAGCAAAAACCCATATTTCTTATATAAAAATTTCTGAATAGGTCAACTAAAAGGTATATTTTCTAACGTAGATCCAATGTACTCCATATATTATAGACAATGTGATTATTTTGAGAACGATTCGATTTTGCCTTACAATCGCCTATATAACCTAGCCTAACCTACATATTATAATATTACCTATTTTTTTATATGATGTTATATCTCACTTATTAAAATATATTAAAAGGAATTTAATTATACGTTAACTTAAACCGAATTTACCGAAATATGTGTTGAAATATACAAAAAATTAACGCTAGAAATAAAAGTTAATATTCTTAAGAAATAAAACCGAATTTAGATGGTTAAAGTTAAAGATTTACTATTATTCATAAACAGTTATATGCTCAATAATAACAAAAAATAATAATAAATATGATTAAGTGTGCATTAGTTCCTACAAACGAAAGAAAGCAGGGTATGTAGAATTATCATCTATACTAGAAAACTAATAATAGTCTTAGATGGTGCATAGCATCAAAAAGTTTGGGATTGACTAAATATGTTAGTAATCTCTGACAAAATCGAAACTTCTGGCTTACTTATCTCCGAAGAAAATTAGAATATCCATAAAATATAAATGAATATTATTGGAAATATCGAATTATTCGTACATGGTACTTTAATACTTCTCCATAAATGAAGAGGCATATAACCTGCTCAAATTAAACAACTCTGGTCAATTTAGTTTCAATCTTTTTTAGTGCCTAATGTAACTTCATCAATATAGTTTCAATAATATAAAAATATCATATCATAAGAGATAATCATAGTCTGTCATGATCTCAATATCAAGAAGTTAATGTCGTTTCCATAAATTTATATAAAAAATATTAAATTGCCCTTTTTTCGTAAAGAAGAGGCATCACAGAAGACAGACAACAAAAGATAGAGGAATAAAAATAAATAAATTAATTAAAAAATTATGCGATACTGAAACGAAAAAGTTCAAAGAAACCACAACTAATAATTTATAAACTTTAATGGCTTATTATAAACTGTTAACACAAATGTCAAAATTTATGTCCGAAGTCAAATTAACTAAAATGTTTAAGTTGTTAATTTCTGATTTGCTTTTCCACTCTTATGATCTCTAAAAATTACCTATAAAATATTTAAATGGGAAAGATTAAAAAATATATTTTATTGTCATTTTGCGTGCGAAGCGAATACACAAAGGCAATAAATTTACCTCTCTAGACAAAACAACTAAACAAAAATCTTTAGTATCTTTTGAAAATAAAATAAATTCATAATAATTCATTAGTTTGAAATTCATTTTGCTAAAAATCATTTACACATTTTATGGCCAGAAGGTTAAACAAACAATTTAATTTTTACGTATTAATCATAAAATGACATATGCCTTAGAAACATTTTTAAGATACTTTTGATGTTTTTAAATGCTGGCAGTTAAGTAAATCAAAATGTCATTTCAAATGCCAGCCGATGTGTAGAAATATGAAAATTAATATTTTATAAACAAAAAATATATATTGAATAACAAAACGAATTTGTCTGGAACTTGTTAATCTGGAGATAAGCACTTGCGTACCTCACAGACGTAAACACCAAACAAGCAAATCACTTTTGAGCTACTACATGACATCTGAGATCCGAGATGTAAGTTAACACTGTACTTCGTAGCTTTTATATAGAAGACGTGTTTTGTATTATGTTATTATCCCAAAAATTATTTATTTAATAAGCGCGATGTGATTGTTGTAAAATCACTTAAACTATCTAATTAAGTACTTTCTAAAAAAAACTACCTCAAAATCAAATTTTTAACCTTTTCAGATTAATTCTTGTGGGCCTGAACGAAAAACAAGGACTGAAGTCCTTGAGTGCAGTCCAATTTACATCAAGGACAGTCTTCGACTGCTACACATCTCTAAATGAGATGTCGACGCAGTTTAATATCTCTTTAATCTGGCTCTCCGGTCATAGGGATATTTTTGGCAATTGCAAAACAAACAAGCTAGCCAGACGGGGTGCACCAAGAAACCACTCGGAACATATGTGCCAGTGTGCCGAACTTTTTAATGAAAGATGGGAAGACTCAACGATATGCAAGCATCTGTATGCAACGATATGTATTGGCTACCAATAGAAGAAAATCAAATTCTCTAACCGAGATGCCCTGTATATATATCAGTCTTGCAGTAGGTTTACTTACAGGTATTTTAGGTATTTTAGGTAATCACGCTAGTAGATTAAATCTTCCTTTCAACCATATCTGCCGCCTCCCACCTGCTTTGCTTCTATCCGGCACATGCGAGGTGCTAACTTAACACTTTAGGGGCTTTCTTTTTTGAGGAGTTTGGCGAAGTTCAGAACGTCCCTCTAAATAACATCATAGACTTTTCCAAGATTCTAAATAGTTGTAATCCTTGGGTTTTTAATAGTACAGTAGCACAAGCATAAGTGGACCACTTGGTATTGCCGGTGCAACCTAACCTAACATAAAACAAAAATTATTGACCATTAGAAGGAACTATATTACATCACAATCAATTAAATTTAAGCTTTTTCGGACAATTTGTGGGTGTCGACAGACCTAACAAGATCTCTAGAAGATGCCAGACTGACTAGACTGACCAGACTATTCAGTTATGTTACAGAAATCACCATCAAGAGCTTACTTACATGTTAAGGCACTTAAGGTTACAAAAACCATCGATTCGCAACCGTGTATTAATTTCTCCTTGTTGCCAATTTATTGAGATAGTATAGCAGAAAAATGAACAGGGTACCGTCTCGTAACGGAGCGGAGCACAGCGTTCATAGTTGATATTTTGTGCTGCTATAGATCCTAACCGAACAGAAAACATATATTCAGATACCAGGTTCACATGCACAAGTGAGTACCAACAGAACTTAATATTTTATTCTATGTTAATTGAAAAATTCGGTCCAATCGGTGCTATTTCAAAGATAGAAAGTCCAGCTTATCAGAATGTGGGTGAAAATTGAAAATAATATTGTATATATTTTTCAATTACTGTTCAAGAAAGATAGTCCATATTTTTTTGGTTCAACATCACACCTAAATATACTAATGATTTACTAATGCTCTAAATATAAATGATAACCCTCGTAAAGCAATTATTGGAATAAGGAAACTGTTGCCCCACGATATCGAAACCTGTAATTAAATAATTAACATATTGGGAATTTGTGATTATTTTAAATATTTATCATTATTTTTTGATTTTTTTCTTGTTTAATTTATGAAATTAATATAAACAAGCTTACATTATTATAAATAACACATATAAGTATTAGCAAGTGTATAAAAATTTGTCTCATTTAACCTTACTTGACAAAATAAAATAAATTTATGGCGACGGCTGTTAAAATAATTCAGCATTATTCATTTACTGTGGAATGTCTGACAGTTTGTACAATGAAAAATTAATGTTTTTATTTATACATAATACAGATTTCAGTAATTACGAAATAAACTAGCGTTGATGTCTTAAGTCTCCCGTGCTAAATTAGCTACCCGCGATATTTACGAAATCCGTGAGAATTATTAACGCGACCAGCACAAAAAGATACGCGATTTAATGAGACGAAACGTGAATGAAAACATTTTAAACGTCCGCCCACGTTCCCAGCCTTAAAATTAATGTATTTTTAAATTAATTATAATGATGGTGTTAATTCTTCGTGTGACATGAACATACTCACAACGAGACAGATACAAAATATTTGTAATAATATTTTATTGTTAATGATTTAAGTGAACAAAAACATATTTAAAATATTTTTATACTGTCGTGACATTCTTTTCTTGATATTTATCTCCAGTAAATTTATTAAATGTGTCAAAATATTTCCTTGGATCATTGGAGGCACTGAGGCGACACGCTCGATTTTTGAACTTTATTCAATGAGTTTACGTTACATACATATATACAAATTATTATTTTATTGATATTTTTATATATTTAAACATACTTAAAGGTCGAGACTAGTGCTGTTCGTATTCGGTTTTACGAAGTATTCGGAGAATCTATCAAATTTTGATTAATTTAATTACTTTAATATAAATCAATATGTTTCAAATTTTTATTGGAATCAGACGGCTGGCGTCCGTTTTGGTGACGTCACAACAGTCCAAATACCAATAAAAAGAATTGTGAGACAGGGGTTTATATTATCACCACTTCTATTTAATATATAAGCAGAAAGAACATTTGACGATGTTTGTCAAAACCATAACGGCAAAGTTATCAAAATAAACGGCCAGTATTTGAACAATATAAGATCCATATAACCATAAAAAAAACAAAGTTTATGGTAATCAGAAGAGGGCAAAGCTCTGACCACATTGCGAGAATTATAATTGATAATCAGAATATTGAGCGGGTTTCAAAATTTTAGTAACTGGAAAGTTCTTTGAATGAGCTTTGAGACCCAGAGCAAGACATCAAATGTGGAATTGATATGACTACAAATAGTTTCATGCGGTACAAAAAAATTTTGAACAACCCAAAATTTAGTCCACTGCTTAGAATGAGTAACAAATAAATAAATAAATAAATTTGATTGAATTGAAAGAATATTGTCAATAACGAACTGTTTTACCCTAGTGCTACCCTTTACTTTTCTTGATTCAACCTGTTGAGTGAAAGGAAAAGCGACCAGCAATGGCCAACTGAAAAGGAGTTGAATTCCATCTTGACAATGCCAGACCACATATTTGTAGACTTGCAACAAAATAACAAAATTTAGTTGGAAGGTTTGTTGCATCTAACTACCATTTGTTTCGATATCCGCAAACCTCTATTGGTGTTAAAAAATTAGCCGGCCGAAGAGCCTTTTATAGTCGCATGACCACTTTTTTTGCCGACAACTTCGTCGTTTACACAATTTAATTCATCACAAAGTTTTTATATATAGGGTGAGGTGATAAAATTGTTGTCAAGTACATACAGGTACGGCCAACATGCGACCCGTGGCTAATCTTTGTACGGCCCCCGACATATCTCTAATCTACCACAATTAGGCAAATTTTTGTTTTTTATATTTTGGTAACATTATGTTATTTTATTTTTATAGTATCTCAAATAAATTCATTAAAATATTTTAAATAATTTATTACACTTAACGCTAATTTACTTCATTAACAAAGACATTAACAAATATTTCTAAAATAAAATAATATTAAATATTAATAATATTGATTAATAAAACTAAATTAAACATTATCGGCTTGTTTTCGTATTTATGTATTTATTTCTGCTGGAGAGCCCAAACAGACATGCGGTAGTCAAGAAGATTCATTGCACCTGAACACATCAAAATTGATACTATGCTTGACCTTAGCAGATATTAACGATATTAAAATCTACACTAAACTTCTTACTGGACACTGTAATTACCACATGCAGTATATAGGTGTGGCAGAAAGTGATTCCTGTCGACTCTGTCATGAGAAGAAGTAAACATCAGAACATATTCTATGCAATTGTCCAGCGGCGACAAGACGTAAACTCGACTACCTTGGAATCGGTATCTTAGTCCCAAATCAAATAGGTAAAATTAAACCCACAACAATTACGAGACTTGTTAATATTCTAGAATTGTTTTAGTTGGGGCATTAGGCGCGCAATAGATCTTTTAGTTCGGGGTGCATTCATAGCCTATTATTTAATAAAATTAAATTTCTGCGGCCCTTCAACCTATTCACTGATTTGAATTGGCCTGCGGAGAGCCCTCGTATCAAGTATAGAGACAGATTGAAAATGAATTTTAATATCTTAAGCAAATGAAAACTCTCGACAAAGACAGCATTTTTCATGAACTCTTTGTCTATGGTATGGGTTCGTTTCTTGAAGGACTTGGTAATGGACGCAATGCTTGTGAGAAAATTAAAATGATTTTTAAATATCTTTTAAAGATAGTTATAAACTATATTTAGTTACTGTACTCAGTGCAGAATGGCATTGTATATATCTTTGGCAATATCTCTGCTTATTTTATAGACATTAGCAAATCCGCACTCGTTTATATTTTTGATGATTTAGATTAAATATTATTTCGCTTATTAGCCTTACTATTTCATATTGTAAAATAAATTAAAATTTTGGCAATAATTTTTGTATGCTTTGCAATTTTGACAATTAAATTGAGCTTGTTCGTTATGTATATATACATTTGCTATATAAGATATTTGTAATTTTATTAAAAATATTTCCACATTTTCTGTTGTCTCCGCCACCTCGTTTCGTCATAGCTTTCATATGAATATGTTAAGTATAAAAATTAAAAGCAAAAAAAAAATTAGCAATAAATTTCACAGTTAAAAATTATATCGTCAACATTGAAATTAATTTCATGGTACATTTCAGTTCTTAAATTTACCGTAGATAAATTATACTGATATTGCCGTGTATCCGCTGCTGACAAAATACTAAATTATGAGGTGAATTTGTAAAATTACTCACAGCGGTTCTGTTTAAATTAATTTGTTTCATTTTAATTTATTGCATTTGCTAATTCAAAAATATTTTCACAAATGATTACTTTTTTTTGGCATTAAATTAAAAGACAAAAAATATATTTATTAAAATTTGTGTTGGTGTCTGTCGCAGGACAGATATATCTGCTCATAATTGAAGCAACTGCAGAAGTCGAGCAAATGTGTGAAAAGATATATTTGACATTTGCATATATTTATGAATTTCATGATAGCATTTTATGTAGATTCTCTTTATTGCATATTATATATATGAATATATATATATATATATATATATATATTTTTATTGCTATTGCAACTTCCCTTACGAGTAGTGTTTTACTGATTGACGTATTAATGTATATAAATATAAAAAAATGCGAAAAAAGAAAACTAACGCTACTTCAACTAATAATCTTTAACTAAAAACTAGCATTTTTTTTATATTTATAATCTAAGCATCAAGAAATTTGAACCTCAAAAAAAAATTAAATCAAAATCATAACAAAATTATAATCGGTATACATATCTAAATATCGTGATTTTATGAATATACTTACACTGTAATACGGCATATGGGTGTATAAGAGAATGTAGTTGCTAATTTTCAGTTGTGTTGCCACACATAGGGTCCAATAGGACCCCTAAATGAATTAACGCTCGCTGAACGCATGTGTTGCTGTAACAAAATGCAGTAGCTTTGATATAGAAATAAAACCTCTATATTTTTTTTATTTTTTTATTATAAGCTCGATAGGAAGAGAGAAGATTTTACTAGGCGCTTCTGATTCCATTCAGTGAAGCTGTTATTAAACGTTTGAAACACAATGCTAGCAGCACATGGGATATATCCCAGCTGATAACAGCTTTATATTTTATGATTTTTTTATTATACACTAGATAGGAAAAGATAAGATCCCGCTTCTCATTCCATTCAGTGAAGCTGTTATTTGAGACCCTCTGCTAGCAACAAATGAGATATATCTCAGCGTATAACAGTTCTATATTTTCAATATTTTTTTATTATAGACTGAATAAGCATAGAGAAAAATTTTGCTGGCCGCTTCTCATTCCATGCAGTGAAGCTATTATTAAACGTTTGGGGCCTTATGCTAGCAGCATATAAGAATTATCCCAGCTGATAACAGCTCTATATTTTAATTTCTTTTTTATGTACGTTGGATAGGAAAAGAGAAGATTTTTGCTGGCCGCTTCTTTTTCCATTCAGTGAAGCTGCTATTCTCCTCATTGAAAGAAGAATCTTTTTACTGTATTATTTCAGTTTATTTAGCAATGTATGTAAATATATTGCTATCGGATTGCACTATTCATCACTGAATAGTGTCCACTGATAACACTAGAAATAATTAAGATTTCATTTCTTCACCGTTCATCGTTTTTCCTCCCTCAAAGAAGTCCCTATACTTTTTTTTAATGTTTGATTTTGATCAATTGAGCTTTGTATATGCATATATTATTCTTGAATTGCACTGTTATATCACTGAAATATGTCCATTATCACTCAATTCACAAAGTAGAATTGAAGTTTCATTTTGCCGTATTGGAAGAACTATTTATTACTTTTATGTAAAATGTATTCCATTTTAGTCAAATGAACTTTGTGTGCGAACATCTTTTTCCTCGATCCCGTCGCTTATCTATTTTGTCCAGAAACATTTTTCTGTTTATAAATTTACAGATCACTAATATATCATCAACTTGTTATATTTCTAGAAGTGAAACGTAGTTTCTATTCTGCAATCTTTTTATTAGAAGTTTAATTATAAGCTCCTAATAATATTTACTTAAAGACACAAGTATTTATGAAAGCTTGTAAAAGCCTTCAAAAAGTAGTGCAAGTATTTATATTCTCTTAATTATATTAATTATAATACATATATCAATTTACAGAAAACTTCATAAGATATGGCCATGCATATATACCACATGTGTACATATGGAAATTTAATGATTTAAAATATCATTAGCCTGACTTTTCCAATAAAACTTTCTTAATTAAAAAAAAATTTACGACACATTTTCTAACTACTTAACTATGACATAGTACAGAAAAAAATACAAAGTATCTGTCAGATACCAAATTAAAAACAAAGAATGTACAGATTAATTTTATAAATTGCGATACAATAAATTAGCGTTAAAAACGAGAACTAATTTCAAATTAGCATAGTTGTTGCTTCAAATTCTCAATTAATTTTGTAATTTAAGGCAATTTTATTTAAATATATAATTTTTAATTTAATAGCTATAATTCAAGATAATTAAATGCTTCAGCCCACACAAAACCCACCATTAATAATAACCGCGGCGAGGGAAAATGAAATATTAAACAAACTCACCATAAATTTAGAGCGCAGCGAACACAAAATAGGTGGTGCGACGCCGAGCTCCGGTGTTTAAACCGTAGCTGACGAACAAGCGTTTTGGTTTCGCATAAATGCCTACTAGTGTAATTTGGATAACTGACAGCATAAAGCGCACTTCAACTATTTGTTAGTGTAAACGGTGTTATTTCACCTATTCATTTGTTGGGAATTCGGAACAAATTTCCAGTTTTAGAAATATAAATTAGTCACTAGAAACGAAATTTAGATGAATGCGAAGAATGCTAAATCAATTAGAAGCTAAATTTTCTTTTGGCAGGAGAAGGAACTCATTAACAAATCGTCAAACCTCAATTAACTTCGTTAATTAAATTAAAAAATCTGGAAAAAAATTACCAGGTGTACCGGTATGAAATGAGCGTTTTTTGGTGAAAATAAAACACTAATTATTAATAGGAAATTAAAAAACAGTTTATTCAAAGTATTGGCCATTGCGATCTACACATTTTGACCACCTTTCTGGCAATTTGTGGATACCACCCAATTTTATACTAAATTTATACTAAATATATTTCACACATGTCATAGCAAACAAACAAAAAGAAATAAAGGCTCGTTCACAACAAATGTTCCCTGTCGGAACATTTGTATCTTTACGCTCATTTCATACCGGTACACTTAGTATATAGTACCAAATCGGTGCAAAAAAATTTACGATGATCGAAAAGTATTCATAGATGGTTGAATCCAATTTGTTTATGCAACGAGATATCTTGGTGTCACCTTCTATGTTAATCTGTGAAGGGAGGAGTATATAGATAGGTATTAGAAATATATAATTAAATATTCAGTCAAAATTGACACTTTTGAACTATTATGTTAATACATGTTATGCAGAGTGTCACAGAAATTGTAATAATTTACTACTAAAAGATACAAATGTTGTCATTTATTACTAAACATCACTGCATTGGCTGAGACACGAAGCACAGATAGTCGAGGCTAATCAGATAGTCTCATGACCAAATTTGAAACGATATATTGTTTTTTCTATCTCTCAATTTTATAATTTCCATTGAAAACAACAACAATTTCGCTTATGACGAAATTGATTAGATCAGATTTGTCTATATATAATGAACTACATCCTGAACCTGAAAAGTGAATAAAAAAAGTTATTTATGGCTTTCCAAATAGAGACCTGATAAAGTAACTGTAAATACAGTAACGCTGATCTCCATTTCAATCTCTGGGGATTAGTTTTTTGAGAAAATATAGTGCTTACGTTGTTGCAACGGCACATCAAGAAAATTTGGAATAATTCAGATTTCTTCCGACTTACGACTATTTGATCTTAATGAACTTTAACATTAGTAAGAAGCATTTCATTTTAATTAATTATTATTTTTTAAATTCCTTATTATTAGAATTATTACGAAACTTTTATTTGTTCTAGAAATTAGTTCTAGAACCATGAAATTTATTCGCACAAAATATAAAAATCAAGTTTTTCGGTAATTCGACATACAATTAATTCAATAATAATATATAAATTGTGTAAACCTTTTTGAAGTAGTCAATTAGTGATACTCGCTTGCCAATTCAAGAAACGCTGAACATATTTTCTAGTTGAAAGCTTAGTTTTAACTTTTTTTTACTTCTCCATATAAATTATAACTGTACTCCACTCTCCAAAACTTAAACCGAGTTTCATTAATAATAGTTAATCTGGGCAAAACGCTAAACTTGGTTTGCTTAGATAGAACCTAATAAATATTTACGCCAATCAATTTGCAGTAAGCTTTCTTATGTCAAAAACGTGTATTTGGAAAACTTATATTTCCCGCAAATGCTTAAGAGGATCAGTCATTTGCTTTAACAGGCTTTCTGAGCTCTTTTCGTTAGTTATTATCTAATGACTGTAAACATTATCTAATTCGAATGTAATTTGCAAAGTCTTATTATTTTTTAAATATGGATATTTAAATAAGTCCAAATACTTTATTTTAACCGTTTTCATAAACATTTAAAAAAAACTACTAATATATTCGAGAGTTGCATTTGCTACCATCGAATACAAAACTGTAAATAATTCAGTAAGTTAATTTAGTATTCGTATATTAAGTCTATTAGTTAGAATGATTATGACACCGAATTGTTATGTATACCAGTGAGGAGATCATAATCCGTTAGAAGATGTATATCATGAGACACTTGAATGAATCGGTACGTCTGTTTATAGACAATTCAAATTATTAAGGCACTTTCTTTTTTATAATGCTCAACGAAAAAGCCACAGAAATGAAAAGTCATAATTATCTTAATACTTGTTTAATAAACCGAGGTGTTTGTAACTTTTAATAGACAATAGTATAAAATCAGGGCAGTCAGTCATCACATGTTAAACACAAGCCCAAAACTGAAGGAAATCAAATATGAGAGATAATAATAAAGGACCGATAGGATATAAATAGAAAAAAAATAAGAATTTC
Organism: Teleopsis dalmanni; assembly: GCF_002237135.1. Classification (NCBI taxonomy): domain Eukaryota; kingdom Metazoa; phylum Arthropoda; class Insecta; order Diptera; family Diopsidae; genus Teleopsis; species Teleopsis dalmanni. Next base: position 69,969,608 of record NC_051848.1, on the reverse strand, counting down.
TTCATTTTCTAGATATCTTGGATTTGATTTACTGTAACAGTGTCACCTCAAATTCTACTAAATGCAATTGTATACCAAAAACCTGATTCTTTCCGAGTCTTTATTTGGAAATATTTGAACTACGAGTATATTTGTATAATACTTGAGAAGTATATAAAATTATATACTCATTTTCCACTCTTTATTGTTTAAATGTAAATAATAAATATCTTCACATCGGTAGAGTAATCCGATCTTTCTCATATCAAAACCGATTTAATATTGTCTATTCGTAATTCATGTAACCAATGAGAATATTAGAGAAAAATTTGACATATCACTTCCTGTAATTCAATAAATAAAACTCGGGAACGGATGCGCCAATATTTTTTTTTTTTGTGTTTTTCCCACTACTTATCACATCTTCTATATGCCAATAAAAACAGAGATTATTTATGTAACTTCTACTTTGCGCCCATAAAAGAGATATGATTTAATAATGTACTTCTAGACTTCTAAATAAATTACAAGAGGATACGTTCATCTAAAAATAAAAGGAACTAACAAAAACTTTATATAGAATATTTTCGTTCTATGGGCCCAAAAAAGTAATAATTTTATTTCTATAACATATTAATTGTTTAAGAAATTTACAATAATACTTTTTTCAACCAATACGCAGTCTATGTTAGTTTGTGTACTAACTTCCTAACATACCTTAGATTAGCTATAGCATATTGTAATGCTTTCTAACATTTAAACTTTTTCAGTACTCAATATGATCTTGAACCGAATTCGTTGATAAAAAAATCCGCACGAAAAGTATATCCATGCCCCTAAAATTATCTTAACTCAAACGTAAACCGAATTAACATATAGTACTTTACCTAACATCTGACAGACATCTAACATCTTATATGGTATTAGTACCAAAAATTACGAGATTTCGTACTATACCTTGTCATAATCAAGGAATATGCGATAGTGCTTTCAAAGAATATAACATAAAATGTTTCTGTTCCTTTTAAAAAATAGATTCATACAATAAATGTATTTCATTTCTTTCTTTGTTACTGACTACATTCTATATCCTCAACTTAGATTTTTTAACAAATTTTGTAACGTTTCTTCCTAAGGACAATGTTCGGTATCCTTATCTTAGTCTTTTTACAAGGAAAAGCTTTCTTTGCGGTATAACAAAAACTTAATGTCCAAATATAGAGATAATATGAAAAATTTTAGTTCTCCTGACACAGTAAGACTGTTCCAAACTATATACAGTAATCTTATCAGAGATTTATTGTGAAGTTATATTCTAGAAAAAGCTTTCTTTGCGGTATAAGAAAAACTTAATGTCCCGAATATAGAGGAAATATGAAAAATTTTGGTTCTCCTGACACAGTAACACTGTTCCTTGTCAGAGATTTACTGCGAACTTATATTCTAGAAAAAGCTTTCTTTGCAGTATAACAAGAACTTAATGTCCCGAATATTGAAGTGATATGAAAAATTTTAGTTCTCTTGACACAGTAAGACTGTTCCAAATTATATACAGTAATCTTATCAGAGATTTATTGCGAAGTTATATGCTATTCCTGATAGAAAACTTAAGTGGAAAATATAGCTAGTTCTAACACTTCCTGCATAAAAAATAGAGCATATATGTTCATCTGTGATAGAATATGCTAGTAATTGCGTAATAATTAAAATTTATAAACTAGAATCAAGTTTTATATTTAATTATCCCGATCTATTCAGTATTGACAGCCCACACAAGTTCCTTGTCGGGTTATGATCTTGCTCACATTTTCTCCAAAGAAAGCTCGGAAAATTAAATCAATGAACCAACTAATCAATGTGAATACTCAAGGTGCTATATAAATTTTTTCTAATAGAAAATTTAAAAATTTTTATTTTCAGTTTATTATTTAATGACAACAAACATAATAAATAAATTAGTAACTAATTGCTTGACACTAAAAATTAATCTCTGCCTTCTTCTCATAGTAGCATAGGTATAACTTATTGTTAGTGTTGCTGACACAACTCGTATGATATATATAGTCCAAGTGTTGTAACAAAATTTAATTGCTTTATGGAAAGTGTAGATTTCAATATATCAAAAATTATAATAAAATAAAAATTAAAACGCCTCGTTTGCGTGCTCCATGTAAACAAGCTTATAAAACCATTATTTATACCCACGCCGTGCTACCTACAAATCTTGCAAAAATTACTCACATCTCTGCCTTTGACATGAGACTCGAATGATATATTGAGGGCTTCGCTGCACCCGTATAGGGTGCTGTAACGCAAATACTGTTTGTACTTTACAGTTTTTTATTGTATTTGAACAATAAAAAATTATTTTTTACTGTGTATCTTAGGCTATAAAGATGTTTGATGTTTGAGTTTTCTAATTAATTACGGCGCGCTTTTATGGCATTGCGTGTTGACGGTTGGCTGATTTATGACATTCGGAATCGGTATTAAAAACAATTAAATTATTTAATTACAACACATTAATTTCTAATGCAAAAAATATACATTTTTTTCTAAATAAATTACATTGTAAAAGCCATAAATTCATATCTAAATCAAACTGCAATATAAAATGGAATGAATTAATTGATTAAATTAATAACTTCCACTCGTTTTATGGAGCTGCCGCAATGGTACCGAAGCGAATATTAAGTTTAAGGTCTGTGTTTGGCAATTAATTTCAGTATGCAGTTTACTCGGCTAATAACTGAGGTCGCAGATATATATATATATATATATATATCTATCTGAATTGAATTGTGTATGCACACATATTGATGTATGTGAGTATTGATGTATGTTTATCGTATAATAATAGTGCAAGCCGTCATAAATTTTAGTAAGAAACAAATGGCTTTATTGGCGAAGGAACCAGTTTTAAAAATGTAATTAATAATGTTAGTTCATAAAAACTATTTGCGTGGATTTGATTTATCTTCTCACTTTTTGTATTTATCTAAATCAATTACAGTTGAGTTGTGACAAGCTCAACAGCGCTTTCAAAAGACTTAAAATATTCTTGATTTCAAATAGTGATGTTGTGTATTTCAGGCGCAATACTGGAAAGAGCTATATTAAAAACAATCCGTTTTTCGTGACTTTAACGCTAATAATAAATTAAAAAAAACTTGATAGCTCACATAAAATTTCTAATCATATCTCCAGTTTGCGATGCATTGGCTAAAGTAAAAATGGACAACATCTTTTATGCTCTTCAAAATTATTTAATTAATCCAATATTGCTCATTTTTTCGCCCACTTTCTGTTTTTTTTTTTAATATTAATCGTTAATGAAGATGTTTCGAACAATAGCGAGATACAACAAGACCATTATCATTGGTAATATTTCTTGTATTTAATTATTCGTAAATAAATTTTTTTTTTGACTCTGCAAGTACCAGGGATTGAACTCATACCCTGCCAAATTTGAAACTCAGAGTCAGCACTCCTGAAACAACTGACCCAAAGCCGTACTTGAATTTGTCAAGTATTGACAATAAGACAAGATTTTTATCATGCGAAAAGCTTTTTGGTATTCTGGACAAATCTTCTCAAATTTCTTAAGTACTTAGCGCTTTTCACCATACTATGGTAAAGTGTTTTGTATACAAAAAACAAAAACAGTATGTCGATTAATTTTTTTTTTTTGAGTTCGTTTTTCACAATTTAAAATTTAATCATGTATGTAGATAACTCAAAACTACAGTTCTTTAGTAAATAACTACAAAATCAGTAATTATGCTGTTTTGATGCATACAAATAACAATAAAAAATATTATTATTATTGTTAAGGGATGTGGCACTGCGACAGTCGAATCTATTGTGCCCTTTTCAGGGCTTAGAGTAGATCTCTAAGCCCTGTTGCGTCAATAAAAAGTAGTATAGAATCTACTTTACAGAATTTTTACAGAGGAGTTTATTACATTTCTGTATTAGCGCAGGGCATTCTAGCAGCACATGTATGGTCGACCACTCATTCTCTTCGCAGAATCTACAGTTTGCATCCCTATGTATACCCAGTGTCATACGGTGGTGTTTTAGTTTACAGTTACGATTCCTGTCATGAATCTAAGTTTTGCTTTTGATAGCTTCATACAATCCTGGCATCTCTTATTGTTATAGGTACCAATTAGTGATTTGGATTGTTTTAATCCTGGTATATTATCCCAGTAATCTGTTTTAAGCTGCTTCTCTTTTATTTTTATGAGAGCAACGAGCGTACTATGCCCCACTCCATAGAAAGGTTTCGGCCTCATCATCGGTATGGCTGCTCCTTTCTTGGCTAGTTTAAAATGCTTGTAAAAAGTAAATATTTTATTTGTCAAGAACATTTGTCACTTTGACAATTTATCAAGAAAAAAGTTTTTTATTTATTACACAGAATATCAATGTCAACTTTGACACATAAGCAAGATGGTGAATAATTGTCAAAACTCGACAAATTTGTTAAGTTCACAGAATATATAGATCTGAATATATATATCATATAATCAATATATATGATTGATATTTAACATATTTGTCACACGAAACAAAATATAAATAAACAAAACAAAAGCAACTTAAACAAAATAGAGTTAAATATTTTTTATTTATATATATTTATATATACACTTAAACTTCCATTACTCAAACTTCCATAACTCGGATTTACTAATACTCGAACTGAAAATAGTCCCACAGGATCTTAGAGATCAAATTACATATAATTCTGCTTCCATAATTGGAACTTCTCTAACTCGAATTTCTCTACAAATCGAATAAAAATATTCTATAAGTCTATTTTCTATAAGTCTAAATCGAATTTTTGTTTTAAGTATGTATCCGTTTTTCTTGTTTAAGAAGTCCATTTTTCTAAACCAATAAAATTGTTCGTCAGTCTTCCAAAAATAAAGTAGGAGACTCATTCAAAATTTTGAATTTATTTTTGCACACGAATGATATTACAACTGATAATCACTATAAGGCTTGAAATCTCTTTTTACTGAAAAATAGAAAAAAAATCAAATTTTATTAACTTCTCTAACTCAAAGTCTCCATAATTCGGACCTTTTCTTTGCAAAATGGAGCTTCGAATTATAGAATTTGATTGTAGTCTTATACTTTTTTTTTTAAGTTATTTTTGTTTTGTTTATTTATATTTTATTTCATGTGACAAATATGTTAAATATCAATCATTTCAAAATATATTTTGCAATTTGATACTTTTGGGTCGATTTTCCTTAATTTATTCTTAACCAAGTTAAAAAGCATAAAGCTCTTTGCATGGTTAATCAAATTTCATTAGCGACCTTAATCAAATAAACCACTTTAACGATAGCAGTAGGAACATACTACAAGAATCGTTTATGGTGCTTTATAAATTTGATTGATACAAAAAGTTAGCAGCTATCAACTTCTATACATCAACATGTAAACTATATCGGTATATAGTGTAGTGAGGAAGAGAGAATAAAATATTAAAATTTACTTCTTTATCTCAACATGTAGGCTATACCGGTATACAATGTAGCGAAGAAGAGGATGTAAAATATTTAAATTTACTAAAATCTGTTGTAAAATCCGCAAGTTCGGAAGTTAACAGCTTTCAGTTTCTGTATCTCAACATGTAAGCTATATCCATGTATAATGTAGTGAAGAAGTGGGGATAAAATATTAAAATTTACTTCTTTATATTAACATGGAAGCTATATCGGTATATACAGTATTGAAAGAAAGGGGATAAAATATTAAAATTTACTGAAATCCGTTGTAAAATCGGCAAACCCGGTAGTTAACAGCTTTCAATTTCTATATCTCAACATGTAAACTATATCGGTATATAGTGTAGTAAAAAAGAGGAGGTAAAATATTTAAATTTACTAAAATCTATAGTAAAATCGGCCTCCCCTGAGATTGGAATCGTGTAGCTTAGAAAAGTATTTAAAATTTTCCGCTCATACAAAGTTTATTATTTTCAAATATCTGAAAAGTTTAACATTTTTATTCTAAACTCTCTTCTGTTGGTCTAAAAGTGTTGGTCCATAGTCTAAGACAGAAATGTTAATTTTTGTTAATTTATTTGTCATGGATTTCATGTTAGAAAATATATGAGAACTGATTGCTTCTGCTTACCACAGTAAAAACTCAATAACACTGAACACTGAAAAACAACAAAGACTCCGAACGACAAAATGCCAACCAAGCAGCAACACTTACAGTACAAGGAGCGTTCATTTCACATTGAAAAGTTATTAAGATTCGAATATATTTAACATTATTTTAAGCGCCGATAAGCTCATCAGCTTTCAGCGCTTGAACAAAATAGCTCAATGAATCAAACCATTTTAAAGCGCATTATTATGCATTGCATTGCATAAAATTGTAAAATTGTGTGCATCGCGTTTACGTGTATCGATTATACAAAAACAAAAAAACAAAAAAAAACAAAAAAAAACAAAAAAAAAAAACAAAAAAAAAACTGGGAAAATAAAATAAAATGCTTTACCAACAAGATGTTAAGTCATTAATCATTATCGCCACATTAAATACCTTTGGGGCTTTTATGTGCTGCAAATGTTAATGTACATTGCATTGCAGTGCTACAACTTTTTGCTGCTGCTGCTGCTGCTGCCATTGCTGCGAGTGTTGTTGTTGTTGGTGGTGTTGCTTGCTGCTTGCTGCTTGCTGCTTGCCGCTGTTAATGTTGTTGGAATTGTTGGAAATGCTGTAATTATTGCTAGACTTAAACTCGTTGTTGGTGTGGCAGTTGTTGTTGCCGCTTGTGTGTGCATAAATCAGTTTGACAGCTGCGCTCGTCGTCGTTTGGTTAATTTGCACTCGAACGTCAACTTTTATTGACTGATGTGAAGTTGCACCATTGCAATGTGCTAAATCAAGAAGTCAATTTTGTAGCAAATAAGCCAACGCTTCGTTTGACGCTGTAGTTGCTGTCAGTGCCGGACATCGTGATTGATTTATGCACACAGATTATACGATTATGCACGTGTAAAGTTCGTACCATTGCATTGGTGTAAAATTTGAAGTTTTAAAAGTTGCAATTTGATTTGTGGTCATTTTAGTTGAATTTATTGCTACAAGTTAATTGTGAGCCAGGCATTTAATACCAAAAATATTCGCTATCTATAAACATGATGGGAATAATGATATTGATCCTGTCAACAGTGCAATAATACACTCGATTACAACTAAATACGAGTAGAATTGGTGAACGTCAAATAGACTTGAATTAACTTGTCTAATATGCGCCACTTAACAAAGAAGATCTTATCGTATCTGCAATGAACATCCGTTGCAAGTAATAAGAAAAATGTGTATGGGAAATCCAAAGAAACGCACTGCTTGAGAAAATTTCAACTCAAAGGCCCCCTAGCCTACAACTAAAATGGGTCAATTGCAATTTTTTGTTGATTGCCTTAATTACTACATTACCAATAACGCAACATATAATACTCATAATTACATATTATTAATAACTTCATTTATGACATTATTATAATAAAACAAAAAACTAGTTTGCTTTGATTGTGCCGTGGGACAGTGAAGTTCCTAAGATTTGCAATATATTTTAAATATAAATGTATTGAAGAAGTGTTAATCAAGGCGAAATGAAAATCTTTATCAAAAATTAGTACAGTTAATACAGTTGTTGTTGCTGTTGTTGTTGTTGTTATTGTTGTTGTTGTTGTTGTTGTTGTTGTTGTTGTGATTTAAGTTAGTGCTATTGCGCACCTTTACTCTTTTGTGGCTAGGGAGCTCATCCCTGCCCCACACTAAGCTTTAGCTATACTACAATTATTATCATTTATTTATCTTTAACTGATGCTGATGACAGACCGTAGATCAGCATATCTTCCTGTGCATCCTGAGGTGGACTTAACGTTTGTTTGAGCGGGGGTAGAGCAACGTATCAACTTTTGTGAATAATTTTAGAGCTCTGCCCTTGATATATTTTTTCACTGAGTCGATTCTTAGATCTCTATGCATGTCTGTTGTTCTAATATACCTAGAATCTTAATTAGTCTTCTTAAAGTCAGATTTTGTGCTATCTGTAATTGCTTTATAGCAGTATTTGAGGCTGTATGTTTTGCTGTATTTGAACACATCCGTATATAATAACTTTCTATTTTTGAGGTTGAAGCGATTATTATTAAACAGCGGCTTAAAGAGATGTAGAATTTTAGGACAACTATTCCGTTTGCTTTTAATATGTATATACAAATGAAGCCGTTTGTCAAAAGTAACCCCTAGATATTTTAATGTTTTTCTCCCACCGTATCTCCGTGCCACCGACGCTCACACCTGGTGGATGCTGCCTTCTCATTCGTTTTATGAATATAGCCTTGCTTTTGTCGTTGTTTATTTTAATCTTCCATTTCTGGAAGTATTCCATCATGAGGTCTATATTTCTCTGTAAGGTGTTACTTACATTTATGGCATCCCGGTTAGAGTAAATCGTTTATATAGTTATAGTTACGGAAGCTGAAGTATATATTATTTTTTTTAAATGTTAAGTTTTGTTTGCGCTACTCTGGTCTTGTGACTGGGATGCAAATAAAAATTAATTTACTTCATTTTTTCACAAAAATTATAATTTAAAAAAAAAAACATTACGTACTGGTATAAAAACCTCATTGTTAATATATTATTTTTTTTTCCGTTAGCTAGAAAACATCAAGCGTAAAGTTTGAAACTTGAACCCACTGAAATCACCTCTTAGGAATGAATGAAGAACATTTCCACAGCAATATAGAAACTACATTCCAGTAAACAGGGGAGAGAGGTGTGAGCGAGAGGCTTAATACCTAGCAGACTAGGTTTATCTAATACGGAAACCATGGGCATAGCACAGTTAAAATTATTTTTACATATATGTATATATATATATACATTAAGTCCTAGAAATTTTATAACATACAATGAAAATTCACCTAACGGATAGACTAATGCAAGCATCTCTTACTTGGTCTACCATTTCTAAGCGGAATTTTTTTTATCAATAACACAGCTAAAATTTTTCCAAAGAGGTTGGAAGAATGTCACCACGTCACTGCATCCTTTGAGGATTAATGTGACAAACCCACTTTAGTTCCATAAGCGCATAGCAATTAAATATGCCATTGTGTTCCTTGAAGAGATATTGTCTATTTCCGTTATAAATGGATAGGCAGTTAATAAGTACCGAAGCCTGATTTTGGCAAGACTATCAGAGTGACACAGAATGTGATCTGCTGTTTCCTATTTTTCGTAACAAATTCTGCAGATGTCGTCTCTTGTAATACCTTAATTCCATAGATGTTTTTTGACTCCACAATGTCCAGTAAGAAACCCTTTGACAAGTTGGATGCCATTCCTGTTCAGCATCAGTAGCTCCTACTTCTGGCTTCTGATCGATTTGCTATACATTCTTTAGCTTATCTGCAAGCAATTACATTATTCCAATCAATCTGAACTGGTTTTTCCAAATATTCATTAATTTTAAGTTTGGAAAAACTCCATGACCAGTTCTATTACTTTAGAACTGTTTAATATTATGAAATCTCAAAAACTGAAAAAAAAAATATTAAAATTAATTATTTTATCTTGTAAAAAACTAGTTACGTAAAAGAGTGGTTCATCATAAGAATAATTGAAGAATCGTGGACATTAATAATAAATTCAAAACGGATGTGTTGGTTTTTTATAAAATCTGGTCAACTTACTACGTCCAGGAAGTGACAGCTTGATATTCGATACAAAAATCTGACAAATACTTTATAAAAACTCATCAATGCATGAGAAAAATATTGACCTCATTATGCCGAAAACTATCTAAATCAATTTCCATCTAATTTGCTAAGACTTCTTATAATAAAAAGCAATACCAATATAATTCAAATACTAGGAATTGCATAGTGTTAATACTCAATAGTTGCTCTCAATCGAATTTCTACTTCTTGAACGATAAGATTTAAGTTTCTGTAGGTCTACAAGAACACTTGGAAGTCTCAGAAAACTGGACGACTTTATTAATATAATAATGTAATTCAGTAGTAGATCGTTGCATATATAATGGATTGTTAATAAACATTACATTACACCAGCCCTAAAGAATATGCAAAATTATATTTGTCGACGAAGACACAATGGATTATATTATTTTTCCCAAGAAACTAAGAAACCAAATTGGGTACTGATCATCAAGATAGCAATACAATCTTTTTAAAACAAATATGGCAAAAAGTCATATATAATTGTTGGAATTAAAGCTTAAGAACTGAACAATCCTCATATAACCAAACAATATAAACATGGGCTTGACAAAATTTGACTCTTGATTGATATGCAAGAAGAATTTTATCTAATCACAATTGAAAATCTATGAAGATGAAAGCAAATGAAACGGTTCTTAATGTAGTGCAACTCTCTTAAAAAAGAAGAGGAAATTAATGTAAATATTAATAAAGGCAAACTCTCTGGCTTGAAAGGTATATTAGTAACTGAATAACAGATCTTGGATTAACGTATGTCACCAAAGGTAATGAAATGAATTTAAGAGATCTTTTTTAATTTTTTTTAGTTATTTACAAAGTAAATGTTAATCTATCTATTATGTTTCGACGCTTAGGTTAGGTTATTCCGGCGATCCTTAGGGAATCCGTATATAGAGGAAAACTCAGGGTTTAATACTACCTAGCACCTTAGGCGAAGCTCAGAATGCTGTTTAGTGAGAGGTCTTGTAATTGATCAAGATCCTCAAGAAAGGGAGCTCCTAAAATGTTGAGTTGCCACCATGCTTAAGCTGGGAAAAGAGAGAGTGAAAGAGAGGTACTATCAAAGTCTTCTCCGCAGCTGTGACAGGTATGATTAAAAGGGAGATTCATTCTTCTATCACTGTTCCTTAGTTTGCAGTGAAATATAATTTAATATAATAAATATAATTTAATATAATAAAAATAAAATATAGCATTAATTTATAATAAATAATTATGTAATTTATTTTAATTATTTATAATTAGTCCCCTATGTTATATGTATATATTTTGAAAGAAAAATATAAATATATATACATATTTATATCTTATATATAAATATTACCTATATGTATGTAGTCCCTAAATCTTTCTTTTAAAAAATTCATTCATTCAATCAATTTAAAATTTATAAAGAAAATCATCCTTAGGGAAGAAGAATGATTTCTTCTTTTGCGTCTTCGTCTTGTCAATACTTCTTGTAATTAATTAAAGCTTTATTCAAGCAATCTTACGTAGATGCAAACTTCCACTTCGATGCAAAAACAACATTATAATACGATATTATCGTTAAAATACTAGAGTCGAAAATAAGAACATAGATTCAGGGAAGGTTCAAACAAGTGTTAAAGGCGCATCAGGTCCCAGTGAAAAACATACGACTGAATCTTTTGTCTAATATATAATTGCAACAAATACGTATCTAAAGGGTACGTTTGAGTAGTATAGACCAGAAACTCTGCCGTAACCGGTCACAAACCCAGTTGAAAAAGTAGAAGGGAACATGACAAGCTTATCTGAATGGCTTTTTGAACATCATATCGCCTTTGGAAATAGGTACGGACAAACAATTCTTCAAAAATTTACTAAGAAAGCGGGTCACCATAGTCTTTAAACCCATCACTCATTGAGTAATCTTTATATATACTCGTAAAAAACATGAATCAAAACCCCAGAGGAACTATATCTCCACGTGGCAACCGGTTCATGGTGAATTCCCCTGCCGGAATTCACAGCAGGCGCATCGGATTTGGAGGCGCCAAATTCACGTTTAAGTATACAGATAACTGAAACCAAAATATCAAAAAAAAGAGGCTCTATGCTCCGCAACAGACGTTCCATAAAATTCTATCGATTCTCTTACGAGAGAAAAGTTCTTAGTAAACTCTGTGGTCCTCTACGAGTTGGCAACGACTACCGCATGCGAATGAACCACGAGCTGTACGAGATTTATCACGACATTGATATGTCGAGAATGTATGAAAATGCTCTTGCGAAAAAGGTGTTTAAAGCAGTAGTTTACGGAGTGGAGTGGAGTGGTCAAGTTGAGGGAGCTCTAACTGGACTTGATGTACAAGACTGAAGAAACCACGCACGCAGGAGAGGCGCCGGAAAAGACATGCTGCCGAAACTCGGTAAGGGGTTATTGTGACCAAATAAGTAAGTAAGTAAAGCTATGTAGTGAAAGTGATCTGCTAAGTGGACGAGAATCAAGTTTTAATTTTATAAATTTCTGGAATTCAAACACTCTTTCTCCATATTTAATCATTTTCAAAACTTTTCAAAATAAGTAAATTAATGTTTGATTTATTTTTTGTTTTACTTTACCTATACTTGAGTTATAATTTGAAACCAACAAATTTCCTTTAATGGAGTTATATATATATGCATATATATTAAATTAATATGTGCATTTGCTTTTTTTTTTTTTGAATTTTTGAATAATTTTAAGACGCTGATATAAAAAGGAGTTCTCAACAAAATGATTACTTTTTTTTCTTGCAATCAAAATGTCAAAATATTTGATTTATCGAACATATTTTTTTAATAACAATAAATAACGACTATGGAGAATAATGAAAATATTGATAAATAGCCTTGCAATTCCGAAAAGCAATAGTAGTAAAAAGATAGCAACATCATCATCAAGAATTAACATCGGCAACAGCAACAGCAACAGCAACAACAGCACCGGCAACAGCAACAACAACGATTACAACGACAACTTTTCAACATGTTGCCGAGGAAGTTAGCTGGCAGTTGATTATGATAAAGTGTTAAAGTCTTGTAAAATATCATTTTCAAGATTTTGTCATAATCGTAATTTATGGAACAGGTCTGCACATGACTACTTAATGCACATTACAACTGCAACATGAACAACAGCATTTGCTGTCACAGCTGTAGTAAATTTGCTTACTGGCCACGGCAACAGCGGACCACATTCGCTTTATTTTGCATAGCAGAAAAATGATTAAATTCGAATTTTTTATGAAATTAGCTTTGAGCAGCAATTTAAACCCATTTGCTATTTAAATACATATTTTGTTACAGATTCATTAAAATTGTATCTATTACTCTGTGAGCTTAACTTACACATATTCAAATATGTCAAATCCGTCAGATATTGCGATATATTTCAATTCAGAATAGAATAATGGGACGAAGAATGACGAAGAAAGATTCATCGCGATATAAACTTATTCATTGCATATTTCATTGTTTCATTAATAAATTTTTTAAATAATTAAATAAATTTAACGGAATTGAGAAAAAAAAATGTATCTATAACATGACTTTCCACAAGTTTAATCTCATAGCTTATTTTTGTAATAGGCAGTCTTTTTCATAAGTCGCTTTATTTAGCCTTAACTTAAGCGACAACAATAAAAAATATTGTTAAAAGAACATAGCCTTGTTCGGGACTACATAGATAACTTATAGGAGTTTTCACTAGGTATGAAAGGTATTCTATTGCTATTTTGCCTCACTAATGCAAGGACGACCCTTGTTAAAATTTTTATGCTGATTTTCTGTGTGTCCAATAGAAAATTTTTGTCATCATGCTTAAGGTTTCCTGACTAGCTGTGATTTATAAATTGTTTAATCCATGTCTTCCATGCTCGGTCATGATCACAACATGTTTCCTTAAACTATCTATGACCTATGCATACCAATCTTCTGGACAAGTGACAATCAAATAATATATTGAAAAAATTCTTTTTGGTTTATGTGCTTGTAATTTCTATATATTATTATAACAAACTATAAAAGTGTATTCCTCTATCTTTAGTGTGATAATTTCCAGAATAAGCCAACAATCTGTAAGGAAAAGAAATGAAAAATACTTAAATTACTGGTATGAACTAAATTATATGAGATAAAATATTGGATTAATATATTGCGTTTATAAAACTTAAGCAAATATCATTCAACTCAAAATTTTCAATATTACAATATTTCTCGAACTACATATATTAAAAGTGTAGACGTGAAAATTGCCCAACAGCCGGTACTGCGGCCAGAATAGTTCTATTGTACCAATTTCACTATTGATTACACAAAGCTCTTTAAAGCTTTGGGAACAAAATCTAGAACTGAATCTAGAAAAGAGCTCTTAATCTGCTCTCGTGACAGAAATTCCATATGAAAAAGGTTTCTTCTGTGCGTTCTTTAAGTACATATTTAACTTAAAGATATCTTTCGTTTTATATGAAGCAATTATTTTTCGAGATGGTTTTGGTATAACATATATCTCCAATCTAGTACAACGGTTAACCTATTTCTTAATGATTATACTACTCACTACTTGATCGCTGTAATCAAACAATCTGAAACAACGACCAGAATTGGTCAACAGAAAAAACGGTATGTTCCGTCATAAAAATCTAAGGCGACACACATCTTTGATGACTCGAAACAAATAGGATGAAACTTGGTTGAAAAGTTTTGATGCATCTGACTACCATTTCTTTTGTTCTTTAAAGAACTCTTAAAAAAGAAGTAAGTTGGCTGACCGAAGAGACGCTAAAAAGTATTTGACCAAGTTTCTCGCCGAAACACCCTAATAGTTCTACATCAAAATATGAATTTATGAAGCCACCGAAAACATAGCAAACGGTTATTGGTTAAATTAATTATTTATTAAATTAAATAAATTTAATATAAATTTATTAAAATTAATTTTTAGTAGATAAAAATTTTTGTACCATAGTAGATAAAATGTACCCTAAAACGGTGGATATTTACCAATATCACCCAATATAAAATCGCATTAGTTCTTATGCACTATTTCTTTTTGATTTTGAATTTCTTTTAGGTTTTGGTGCAATATTTTATTCATAATTTTTTTATCTACATTAGATTAGGATAGGTTATACCGGCGATGCCAAGAGATATAACCTCTCTCGTCGGTATAACCTTTCTTAATAAGAGAGTTTGATTTCCTTTTATTGATGCGTGGTCAAACTGCGTACAGATGCCTGCATATCGTTGAGTGTTCATTTCTTTTGTTAAAAGGTTCGGCACAGGAAGAACTCAGTGCCAGTTTGCATGATTTCAACGATATGCCCAAATTGTTTAGGTGTTTCGAATGGTTTCCCGAATCGTCCCATCTAGTTAGTTCATCTGCTTTGCAATTTTCGTAAATTGCTCTATGACCGGAAACCCAGATTAGAGAAATATTCAACTGCGTTGACATCTTATTTAGAGATGTGTAACAGTCAAAGACTATCCTAGATGTTAATTGAACTGAACTCAAGATATTTGAAGCAGCTTGACTATCCGATGGCATGTTTATATTCCTTTCAAACATATTATCTACGTCTAGACAAGTTAAAGCTTCTTTTATGGCAGTCACTTCTAGTTGAAAGAAACTACAGTGATCTGAAAGCCTATAATAAGAGGATATATCTACATTAATAATAAACAAAATTTAAAAAATATTAAATTTACATAAATAATATGAAAATAGTTAATATAATTTAACTATTTAATTTTGCCAAAGACCAGTGATATTGGAGTTTTAACAATACTCGAAAAAGCTATGTGGTTAGTCCAACAATTTATTTAATCTAAAAAGTTTTAAAATTTGAAAATTAACTTACTATAACCTTACCTTTTATTCAAATGGATTTCTTGTCATAGAACATAATATTCTTAATTAAAAAATTGTTTTAATATATTTTTTATCTAAATTGGGAATTTAAGGTACGCAATTTCGTAAGTCTTCGAACATTGTCGGTTTCATCAAACAGAACCACTTCTAGTGGATTTATCTGGTTCGCCAGCTCCTCAACATATTTAAACCTGTAACGTATAATCACAGAGCCATCGCTAGTAGCTTATTTGGTTGGTCACTCTCTCAACATATTTAAAATTATAAGTTCCAATCACATATTTTGTATAGGGAAGATCTAGATCCTTTTTGATATAATTGTTATACAATCTTTCAATATATTCAGAACTATTACTTCCAAAAACAAAGCCAGGATTAATATGGTTGTCCAATATTTTAATATATTTAGAGCTATAACTTTCGATCACATATTTTATATAGGGGAGATCTAGACGTTTTTGGATATAATTGTTATAAAATCTTCTAATATACTCAGAACAATATCTTCCAATCACAGAGTCATTGTTAGTGGGCTTATCTGATTGGCCAGACTTTCAATATATATAGAACTATTACTTCCAATCAGAAAGTCACTGCTAATAGGTTTACTATAACTTCCAAACACTTATTTTATATAGGGGAAAAAATCTAGATCCTTATCGATATAATTGGTAGAAAATTGGTACTAAATTAGTCCCTCTAACGAAAAAAAGACCTTCAAAATTTTGATATACAATGGCGAGGTCACATACATATGTAATATTTGCAATCTCTTTATGCTGCGTCCCAATGCCATTTAATCCATCGAAAGACAGTAAAACGAGCCACACACGCTCATCATTAACGTAATCGTACCCATATTCGACTGCACATAAATCTTGCCGCTACCACCGCAGCTCACGCTAACTTCAGCTGTTGCTGCTGTTGCAATTGCTGCTGCTGCTATTGTTGTTGCTGCTGTTGCTGTTGTTGCTGTTGCTGCTGTTGCTGCGTCTGCTGTTAATATCGAGTACAAGTAACTTTACACAACACGTAAATTGCACCTTTTCTGATCGCATTTTCAGTTGACAGGCAATAAAATTTTAAAAGGATTTCAAGTATTTTTATGCCGACTGAATATTTTTATCTTATGAAGCGGAAATAAAAAGTAACAAAAAGAGAAACAAATGCGATTGAGCCGAACTTAAGCTCACAATTTGCAACTTGGACAAAGGGCCTGTCTGTGTTTCTTTAATTTGTTTGTGAAAGTTGAGCACAATCAGGCTTATATAAATTTGCATATTGCACATGCAAGCAAGATTCTTACCTATGTAAATGCAACTGCATGTGCTGCATGTGCTGCATTCGATTCATTCAACAACCAAAAGCAACAAGACAGAATGAACGAATGCAAATGTGCTAATTCGTGTTGGTTTAACTGCAGCAACACCCGGACGTACTCTCCGGCGTTGGCTGGGCCGTGTTTCGTGTGCGGAATCCACGCGCAAAGCTCAGGACCAGATTGGGTGTGCGGAGGTCCTAACGCTGGCTGCAGCTGCAAGTAGTGTTAATAGCCAACAGCCAGCAGCCAACTGAACAATCGGTTTATACTGCTTATGTTTAGCTGGCAGTTACGATATAGCCAAAGCACGTTCACGTACAAAGCCAATGCAACGTTTCCACTTATTCAGACGTTGCGCGGTTCGTGACAGTAACTGTTGTTGTGGCTGTTGGCTCCTTATATAGCGACCACAAAGTTATCAGTACTCTGGAAGAAGTACGTATTTCATTTTACATTCTTTCTTGTGACTTTTATTTTTGCATTGATTGCATTTTAAATGCAATCATAAATCAAATTGAATTTATGTCAACATTTAATGGTCGTTTGTCCAAAGGCGCTATTTCGTGTATTTGCAACGAGATAAAATAAATTATGTTATTGGTCGGGAGCCGTGAGTATGACTCCGAAAAACACAACGAAAAATCAATCCGGCGGCAGCTTGCAACTGCACACATGCGCTCCCCATACATACATTTTAGTGCCTGCGCGCATGCGCATCGCGCAGTTATGTATTGCGACCACAAGATGGTGTTTATATTCTAAAGTAGCCTCATGCACATGTCGACAAGTTTTGATTTTAAAATATTTCTGCTATCATATCTACATTAAAGACTGAATGCATTCGTTGTCTTTATTTATGCACTCTACATATCTAAATTAGCACGTCAAACTTCTCCGAAATGAATTTACGTTTACCACAAATAAAAAGGAAACACATTTATTTTAATACGAGCCTTCAGGGGACAGAAATTTATTTTTATTTTATTATATAAAATTAAACGTTTCTCCAGCAGATGTGGGCATTGCTTCGCAAGGAACAAAACAAAGATTAAAACAAAGAAATTTAAGGCGCATCCCAAAAGTGTTTTAAAAACCACGTTGAAGGAAGATATATTCCATCTACAGCTTACCGAACGTTAGCTTTGAAACTTTTTTTAATACCACTTTAAACTCAAGTATTATCACAAACCCCACTAATAAATGAATCTGCAAAACTAGACTCAGCTATAAATGAGGTCGAAACGAAGTATATGTCAGCTTCTGGTAAAAATCTGCATCCATTAAATGCTGACCTACTTACTCGCGTCTATACTTTTGAACATGTCAGTAATCTACCTCATCTGCCTTGGCACCGTTATAACAAACATTACCAATAAATACTACCATTAAACTCTCTGACAACAAAAACAAATTTACTTTAATACTAATTTTTTTTATCGAAAGTGACAGGTCTTATGACGAAAAGAAACTCTTTAAAAGTTAAAAGAATTCGTATAGAAATTTACGTTCTAAAGATCGCCTTGCATCCTGCCCGTGTTTCTATGAGGCGCAGAAACATAGACGCAATGATGAAGCAACACTGAAAGTTTTCGACAGCAAAGTTTTATTTAAAATCTTAGATAATCTACTTGTTGGCGAAAACTATCGCATTTGAATAAACCGTGAGCTGCAAAAGCTTTATCACAACTCTGAAATAATTTTACGAATTAAGTGATCATATCGTGAGAATAGATGAAGATACTTCAGCGGTAAAGGTATTTTAAGCCATAATTTAAGGGAGAACACATAGGAATAGACCGCTTTTCCGGTGGAGTGATCAACTTGATTAAACACTGACCGCACTTGTACGAATTAAGGTACCAGTCTGCCTTACCTAGTTCTGGCAGGACACTGATCAATATGTACCTATGTTTAAAGTTCTCCCCTACAAAATTTGTATAAGCTACACAAAATAAAAGAAGAAGAACACATCATATGCCTATAACAGTCAGGTCAATATAATATACTATGCTATGCTATACTATGCAAGTGAATATCCTCTACATTGATTTAACAAAAGTTCATCTTTACTCCATTGGTGTGGTAAAAACAAAACTGAAGAAATGCACAACTTAAACAGTAGAGAAATTTTAACTTAGCTTAACTGGCTGTACTACATGTAGTACAGAGTAAGTTTTGAGAACATTTTTTATACAATATACATTCTAAAATCAAGAGAGCTTTTTAACAACAGTGAATTGTTACGACGCCATCTGTTGTCAGTTACATATGTCAGAAAACCATACACTGCAATGACTTGGATTTGTCTCACAAATCTTCACATAGCAATATAGTATTTTCTTTTCAATGATAAATTCAATTTCAAGAAACAATAATAGTCGCTTGGTGTTGAATCAGATGACTATCGGGAGTTAAAATATAATTCTTGGCTTGAAAAATTGTGACAGATTTGTGAATGGGTCAAAACAATTTTTGGTCAACAATGAACTAATGCGATACAAACCGTGCATGTAGAATTGAAAGATTTCAAAGAAAATGTAATATTAGAACTCTGTCTGATACTCATCTTTAAGAAGTCGTATTTATTTAGGACTCAATTTTTTTATAAATTGTAATATCAAGAGGCAATTTCTTGTCGGTTGATCATATACATTGAGATACGCATATTTAGAAGATTTATACTTTTAGGTCAACATTCAGAAAATTATTTTTTAAAAAAAAGTAAATTTATCAAAATAACTAAAAAGTTATTGACATTTTTAAATTGACAACTGTATTTCTAACGGATGAATAAGTTTTAGGTATTCAGAAAGTCTTTTGGCTATTATAGCATTTTTGGTCACTTAAAGCAACTTCTATGACCTATTTAGTAGGGTTTTGACTCGAAAATATACTGATGGATTCATGTTCATTTATCCACACATACTGTATAAGAAAATATTCTTTATTCTGATGATATAGCTTTAAGTAGCGTCAACGCATACCTTGTTTGGACCGATTATGAGCAAAAGCGAAGTCTATTTTGAACGCACCCTTTATATTATTAAATGTGTATGTGAAATACTATTTTTACTGGCTTATGATATTATTAATAAATCAGCTATCAATGAGAACCTTCATTTATACTCATTAAAAATAATTTCAGTAATATTTACATTGTCTAGAACAACCACAGAATTCCGGTGTTCATGGCATTTAATTTCATCGGTGTCTAAACAAATAACAGTGCTTCATATTGGTAAATAGACGCAGTTTAGATTTATACCTTATTTTTGATATCTACAAAACTTCTATGCACGTCTATTTGATAATAAATTTTAGTAGTGCCAGATATTTTAGACAACTTTTTCAACTATGCTATATGCCAATACAACCTGCCTTCTCGAGATATCAAGCTTTTTGTTTTTTAACTTTTTGCGTTTATTATACTAACGAAAACACTACACACGCTGCCTAGTGCCAACTAATACTTCCACTTCCTACATTGATTACTCAAACGACAACTGACAATTGCTATCAATCGTCTGAAATAAGAATTTTAACTAATATCCGTTGGAAAATAAGGGTACCCCAGAAATCGGGCTCGTGCCACGTTGCTAAATCCAATGTTTGCTAACTTAACATCATTGCAGTGAAATTTTTAAGCATACCGTTTAGATAGGTGCCCAATTTTTTTGACTTAAACCCACTAAAACCACCTCTTAGGAATAAATGGCTAATATTTCCATAGCAAAGTGGATGCTCATTCCAGTAATCAAGAAAGAGAGTTTTGAGCAAGTGGCTTAATACCTAGACTAGGTTTAACTAAGCCAGAAAGTATGGGCATGGTCCAGGTGGATTGAGAGTAAGTGGAGGGGTGTGGTTATTGCGTAAGTGCGGGGGATTGACTAATGGTAGACTCTGTACAGAACACATTCTGTATCACTGTGTTAGCCTCGCCCGACTCAGACTTCGGTACTTATGATCTGCCTATTCACTTATAACGGAATTAGGCAACATCTCCACCAAGGACATAATGACATTTTTAACTGCTACTCATCTATGAAAGTGAAGTGGGTGTGTCACAATAATCCTTAACGGATGCAATGACGTGGTGACAAGTTCCCAACCCAACGTTTTTAAATCTAATCTAATCTAAATATATATTTGCGATTTAATTTTATGACGTAGTAATAATTGTCATATGGAACATAATAAAAACAAACAAGGCATCAGCTCCCTACGGGGCGAAGCACTGCGGCTAACACTGCGAACAGAAGGCATTCCGCTTGACGAATGAAAGTTAGAATTGTAGCCGTTGAGGACTTCCTAATGTCAGAAATGGAAAGTAGTTCTCGAGCCAGTGACCTCCCCCTAACTTAGGTCAAGACTGGGCAGTTGCAGAGAATGTAAATGGAAGTCTCGTCATATAATTGTGATATAACTTCATCTAATTTCTTTCTAGCGTTTTTAAGTGAATGTGCGGCTTCAAGTGAATTACCTTGCCGTGTTACCTTGCTTAATTATATATATTACAACATAGTACCATTTACCAGAGAGGAAAACGTTTATCAAGGACGTCAAATATCCTTATCAAATATTTTAATACTTACACTATCAGATATGGTGTAAGGTCGTCGCAGTTCTGTTATCATGATTGTAAGTTTTCTACATGCCTTTCATTTTTACCCGGAGTAGTTCCAGCCCCGCCATACGTTAACCACCATTAACCGATCAATTTTCATGTTGAAATAAATTAAACATGAAGCGAATAAAAACGTAAATTTTTTCATTACTAAGTCCCCATTTTAAATTGAACTTATGTTGCGCTTTTGACGTTAAAGTATTTTTATTATTAGTATTTTAATTTATTGTATATATTTTCTCTTTATTACAGGGGAATAATTTATCCTCTTAAAGGCGTTTTTGTTTTATGTTCATTACGAAAAGTGAGCTGCTGTCAGGCAGTGGTTGCGTTTGAAACAATTTTATGATGCCTGGCGGCTTGTTAAAATTGAAAAACGCATTTGCGTGATAAATTGCAATATTTAACACTTACCGGCGAAACGAATAACTTATGTCAGGGATAAGTGAATGAGCGGGCCAGTCTGCTGTGAAATGAAGTAGTTGCGCCAGTCGATATTCCATTGTGCGAATAAGTTATTTTGCGCGCCTATACAGTTTGGAAAATGTGGCGAAACTTAATGTGCGTTGCATGCCTTCAGCCGCGGCAGGTTAACAATAGTCATCACCGCTTCGAAGTTCGAACGCAACGCGACTTAGCACGCCGCGTACGTGGCAGTATCCAGCAAACTGGAGATACGTGAAAAAGTCTTGAACTGAACACAAGGTACTAAAGACTTTGTGTACATATCGTTACCTATGGTAACAATTTGTAAAATTATATTATTAAGTATTTAAATATGAAACCCTGAGGACTAGATTTACGACATGCATCTACTACATGTGACATATTCAATATTTAATATACAATATTAATATAATATATCCTCTATATATATTAAAATTATTTTATATTACATACTATTCTTCTTCTTTTTATCTTTTTTTAATAAATTGTTTACTATTTAAACGATTAATCTTAAGAGGAGTTATGATTTTTCAATCATTAAGTAATACTTCAAATTCTTACTTTAATCACATTAAATAATAATACCTTATATGGCTTGAGTAAGGTTTTGGTATCTATTATAAATTACGCCTCTTATTCATATTGGAAGTTTCATAAAAATGTTAGAAATCACGAGCCCCAGTATTTTGAAAACAAGGGTATATCACCTTAAGCGCGTATTACACATCAGATTTGGTCGTACAAATTGTCTGACGTCGCTTGCTATTACACATCAGATACAGTCGACATTATTTTGAACACGCTCTAGCAAAAAAAAAAATAAATATATTACAAAATAAAATCATGGATGCATTTAAACGATGTTTTCGCTCTTATCCTTTTCTTTTGCGGAGAGAACGTTTAAAAATGCCTAACGCATCGTCACTAAGTCGTCACAATAGTGGTATACCCGGTCCCTTAAACTCCCTAAAATAAAATTAAATGATGCATGCAAACCGACAAAAATCTAATTGCATTCAATAAAAGACATGCAACTTGTTTTGGTCCATCTAACTTGTTGTCAAACAATTTAGTATTGCTATTACACATCAGATTTGGCACAAATTTCGCATATCAATAGTTCTACGACCAATTCTGATGTGTAATATACGCTTTAAGGGCCTTTTACACACCAAAAATCTTTGTCAACAATCGTTGTCGTCGCTTGGTATTACACATCAAACTAGTCCAAAAAAAAATATACTAGAAAATAAAATCCTACATGCATCGCTTCAATAACAACGATTGTTGACAACGATTGTTGGTGTGTAATAGGCAATTCAGTCCACCGAAAACTGTTGCTCAAAATATTAAAATTTTGTGAAATCCGTTCTCAAATTGCACGAAAAATAGAATTTATAACACCTAAACCGTTTTTCCAGACATTTCCTGTTTAGATTCAACAGTTTGCGTCTTCTAAGAAATGATCTGCCTTGTCTTTAAAAAGATTGAGTTGAGTATTATTTACAACAACTCAATAATACAAAAAAAACCTTAATTTTTATACAGGGTGATTAAAAGTAGTACGACGTTTTTATTTTAAGATCACAGTTGATAACTTTTCTTCTGACTCTCACGAAAATTGGAGTTTGTCTTTATTTGTATTATTCTTTCTTTATTTGTATCCAATAGCATTGAATAATGTTGGGGTAGAATTTGAAGACTGTCGCTTTCTCTCTTCTATACCAGAGCATTTGCAAAATATAATAAATTTTTTACTGCATTTCATACAGGTTTTAGTTTCTTTCATTACAAAATATCAAGTATTCAATTATATTTAACTATTAATCTATTATTGGCCAACAAAATAAAAGTTTGCTAAACGCAACTTACCTTCACAAAATTATTCACACAAATCAAGCAAATAAAAACGCGCCGAATACTTTTTGCTTGAACTATCACTATAGTTTACCAGTACCACTATTACTTATTTATTTAAATACTAAAAAATAAACTGGTTCAACACCACATCTACAGTATCATCTACAGTAATATTTTATTAAATAACTTGGTTGTAGTACGTCACAGTAATTGAAGCATTGACCTCTTGGAAATTTTGTTCTAGAATTTTCGTACTAATCAATGACAATGCATTGCAAACAATTTGGCAAGAACTACATATTTCAGCTATGGAATTCTGTTTACTGAAGCCTTTTTGCGGAATAAGTTAATGCACAACGAGGTTTTTTAATAGAACAGTGGTTTATAGATCAAAGAAACCACTGCGGGCGCTACAGATAACCGCCAGGTTGGGAAACTGTTTCTTCCAGTACAGTAGAGTGACTCTTATCATCTTAAAAAAATGGGTTTATCTAAGAAAATATAATGTTAATTCTACGTGGAAAAAAAAGATATTGCTAATTACATTTTTTGTGACAATCCAGATTTGAATTGGAACTGGAAATGATTACTGTGCCTGAATCATCATGACATGAAAGAGTTTTCAACAGCCTATATTTTATCCTGCACTCGAAATCGAAGTGTCTTCTGTTCAGTTGGCTTTGGATAAAGCACTAAGAAGCAGTCGTGGTTACCAATACTCCGTTTATTCTACAGTATTTCAAAGTATTCTTTTCTACGAACCACTTAGTGTATTCTCAATTTTTCTACAATATTGAGCGTATAATAGTGATATTATGTATTACTTAGTACCCTACATAGGCATACGTAATTTAAAATATACAAAGTGATATTACACTTTTGTTGACATTTATCGTCAGATAAGTTTTATTAAATAAAGAGAATGTTGAATTCGTCTAACTATTTTATTAAAGGTATTAACCCCATTAAGACATCCTTTTAAAAGGAGTATATACAGTATAATCTCTGCTAAGATAAATCTTGTGACAAAACTTTTGTTCAAACAAAATGATTATTGAGTTCATTTAAATAATATTATTATATGATGCATTGTTTAAGAAATATTCTTGATCAGAGAGGGATGCCAGTTCAACAATGAAAACTCTTTTGAGTGAACACTTATTGCTAAATAATTTATTTAATTCATTCATTAATGATAAAAAAGATAATGCATTTAAGAGAAATTATCCACCAACGTGAAGGTTCTTTCAACGGTAGTACAGTATATATATTAATTCGTTACTTAGTTGGGCGCTCATCGTTAGACAACTTTTGTTCCTTCAAAAATGGTGTTAAATTCATACAAATAATGAAAGCAGTATTTACTAAAAATTCTCATCTAATCTGAGTGTCACTTTAACAGTAGTAAAGTATATATATGTAGTAAAAACTCTCCGCTCATCTTCAAGCAAGTTCTGCTCCTCCAAAAAGGATATTAATTGGATCTAAATAATGATAAAAGTGCGGAATTTTGGAGAAACTATCCTCGAAGATGTACAGTCATTTAGGAGTTAACATAGTAAAGATTACTTTGAATGGATATCCCTTGTCAAATTTTTAGAGTTTTAAGAGAACTTTTAAATAATTATAAAAAAAGTTCAATTTCAAAGAATTTATTCATCCAATACCTCACTCTGTTCATCCAGAGTACCTGTTAGAAATGTTTTTATTATATTTAAAAATTTTTTGCATTATTTTAAACGTGTTTATTAGTTAAAATTAGTGTGTACCTAGTTAGTATAAATATTTCCTCATATACGAGCTACTTATGTACAGAAACCACATTTTCTTTAATTTGCCAAAGAAAATGAGTGCATATAACATAAGTTTTTTCTTGTTTTTGTACTTTATTCTAATAGCGTACAAGTATGTTAATAACATATATTTAGTAATCATGGGTAATAATTAGGCGAAGAAAGGAGCGTTAAGAATCATCTGAGACCGAAGACTTCTTAGTTCACAAAAAACGTTGTTTCAAGAACAGCAGACTTAATTATAAAGCAGCCGCATTGGTGGTAATATCGTCAGCCACGAAGACAAAACTGTAATAATTACCTGAAAAGCAATTACATTCAATAAACGCTGTATGGAAATTATATATAACTTAAAGATATGATAAATTATAAGTTGCAAGCACCCAGCATGATGTTTCACGTTCGTCTATATAATTTGAAGGCTGAAAAGGGAAACCAAAACAAATTTTAAATAATTCGAGAGCTCTATCCGCAAGTATCTGCGGGCCGCAAATACTGCACTTGCGACATATCATATGTGCAGGCAGTGCTAAACCAACAACAGCAGCGACGACGATTATAGCGTAGGGAATGCCAAATTAATATTAATACATTTTTAACACGAGCAACAAGTGATGAAACTGTAATTTTATAAATTGTGGTGAACGGGCCAAGTAACGAGGAACAAACAACGAGACGTGCAGAACACACGAAACCTGAGCAAGCAGATATACGGCAACTGATAAGCCCTCGCGTTTTGTCCGTGGATGCTTGCAGTTTTCGTTCCTCTGAACGATGCCAAGACAACCGCAAACGCGGTGTGTTAATCAAAATTATTTTTAATTTGTTGGAACTAATTGATGATATTAAGTAAAATGATAATAATGAAGCTGGAAAGTACATCATGCTAATTGAAGTACAAGTCGGTGTTGCATCAACTATGCACACCCAACATTACAATAGCTTTAATTTCCGTTTCCTATGCACACTTGCAAGTAAATTGCGGAAATTGCTTAGTGCCCAAAGGGAAAATGATTTGTTACAAGTTAAGCTTGCGTTGAGCTTAGGTTTACAAACCAAGTTTGCTGCAATACTTTACTTCACACTGCAGTTCACCTGTTCACCCGTTCACCCGTTCACCCGTACAAAATGAGTGCGAGTCGTTGGTAATGCGATACGAAGATCGTTTATTCTTCAAACTGTTTAACCTCATATGCCAGCCGTTTTGCCTTCAACGTAATTACAATGTTTACCTCAATGGCCACACTTTGTTAAGGCCTCTTTCTTTTGTTTATGGCATACAGAAATGATTGCTCCTGCATTATTACTAGCATTTCATATGTAAATGACCACAAGATACATAAACTCAATCCATGCAGGCAAGCTATTAAGGTATAGCCAGTCATCATTATTATTGCTGTTATTATTATTATTACAGATATGTGTATCTGCAGCAATATTGAATGCAACTACGTAATTACGAGCAGCATGAATTGTTAACAATGTTCCAGCAAATTTTTATTAATAAAGGAATCTTTATGAAGCCATTAATATCACTCATCAGAAAAACACCCAAATGGTCATTGACTGACTGTGTCACGAATACTCAGTTTAATAAAATGGTTTGGGTTAGCTATTAAACACACCAACCCTTCATTTATGCTCTCAGCTGTTATGGTTACATACGTTGTCATATAATTTTATGTCCCCCTTTTGTGTTGTGTACTTTGGAAAGGTGCACTCAACAGCAAATTAGGTTCGACTACCGAAGATGATGTTTAGCAGTAGCACCTTAATTTTATGCCTTCCCAACGTAAATGTTTGCAGTTTCAGCAAATTCACTCATTCAATTTTAAAAATTTTGCACTTTTAAAAATCGTTTCAGGTTCTAAGGTAGTAATTTCAAAATTTTCATTAATATCATAAACGGTAAAATTATATGCACGTTTTCCTGACTATGTTTTTACCTTGGTGCATTGAGAAGATTGCACTTCTACTGATAATAAACGATACAGTGAGGCAAACTCAAACAAACGCCAGTAAAAATGTGTTTGATTTTAATGAAAAACATGTTAACCAGAACAATGAATCGGTTCTCCAACAACCCGGTTTTTAACCGGAACCTTCGACTTTTTACTAAATACTAACCGAACCGTTTTAGCTTTGCATATACCATGAAACTCCATACTCCATGAAACCGCTAATCCCAGACTACATTAACCAGTTTTTTAACCGAACCAATGGTTTAACGTATTGAATTACTAAACCGATTCACTTGATAATATGGCACATGAATGGTAAGTATTGAAAAAAAATAATAAAATTTTGCTGATCACAATGGCTGCATAAAAAAAATAATAGCAAAGTGTATTGTTTTAATTTTTGTGATTGCTGTTATTGAAAGTTGGGGACCGAATCACCTTTTCACAACTATTATTGTGAACTTGCAAATAATTTAAAAAAGGGCATGATAAAACCAGGATACGTAATTGACGATTGCACCAGGAACTAAAAACGAAAAAAATAAAAATTAGCAAAATAAAAAAAGTCAGAATACCTCTAGTTTTCCAATAAATGAAAAAAAAAATAGAGACATAGAAGGGAAGAGAGGGAGGGAAAAATTAAGAAATAGAGTGAGAGAAAGAAAAAAATTAGAGTTAAAGTGAGATAGACAAAAAGAAAGTCAAAAAGAAAGTGAGAGAAAAACAAAAAGATGGAGAAAGAGAGAAAGCAAAATAAAAATAAAAAAGGGAGAGGCATGAAAAGAGAGATAAACAGCTGGAGAAGAGAGAAGGAAAGAAAAAATTGAGAAAGAAAGAAAGGATAGAAATAGAGAAAGAGAGAAAAAGAGAGAAATAGAAAATGAGAGAGCGAAAAAATGATAAACAGAGAAAGAGAAAGATAGAGACAAAGATAAATAGAGAGGAATAAAGAGAGAGATGAAGAAGGGAGAGAGGAGTAGTGATAGAGAGAGAGGGAGAGAGATAGTGATAGAGAGAAAGAGAATGAAAGGGAATGAGAGAGACGAAGGTAAAAAGAGAGTAAGATAGAGAAAGAGAGGTAGATAGAGAAAAATATAGAGAGAGAAGGAGATCGAGATAGAGATAGAGAGAGAGAGGTAGAGAGAGAGAAAGAGTGCGACAGAGAGGGAGGGATAAAAAGAAAGGTGGAGAAAGGAAGGGAGAGATAAAAGGAGGGTGAAAGAAAGAGAGAGAAAGTCAGAAACAGATAAGGAGAGAGGGGGACTAAAGAGAAAAAGAGAAAGGCAGAGATAAAAAAAAAAAGAAAAGGGAAAAATGAAGAGCAACAGAGAAAGAAAAAATGAGAAAATAAGAAAGAGATAAAGACAGAGAGACAGAAAGAAAGAAAAAAATAAAGAGAAAAAGAGAAACAAAGAGATATATAAAAAGAAAGGGATATATAAAGAAAAAGAAATATATAAAGATAAAGAGAAAGAAAGAAGGAAAGAATAAAAGAAAACGTATATGAGAGAAGGAGAGAAAAAACAGAGATAGAGAGTGTAAATATTGAATATGCTCAGGAAATTATAATCCAACAATTTCAACATAATTCTAGATAATGATGGACATTAATGAACGCGATACTCTATGGTATCCACATCACCAAAACATTATTGACATGTGAGATCTGAAAGGATACCAAGAGCGGCCGCGTTAAATCCACCTGTCTTGTTTGCGGTGACCATTCAAATCAATGCTCCAGGGACCTTTCTCGTTAACGATATAAAAAAATTTTACCAATCTACTATTATGTTTCTCTGTACAGTTTTTCGTTACTTTACAAGTTACTATTGTACACCATCTTATTTTGTTGTTGACTAATCCCATAAAGTCATTAAGCTAACAAAGCAATTCTGGAGAATAAACTTCGAATATCTTTTTTGTTTTATTGTTTTATTTCTACGTCTATATATATAAATATATATATATAGTGTCTACGTGTCCTAGTTTCTAGAAGAGCACTAGTTTAAGCACACGCTAGAAAAAAATGGATAAAGTAGTAACAAAATTGTTCGACATATGAATATACCCTGACTTCGGTTTGACGCGAGCAGTTCAAATTACACGAAGACACTCTTTCTTTTTTATAAACTTGATATGAAGGCTTCAAGGATAACTCATTAACCATATTGCAGCAAATAGCACATCATAAAAAATATACTACAGTAGTGAAGGGTTGATAGCCTTCAAGATTCGAAAGCAGAGGGAAGAAGGACTCTAACAATTTATGCATTGTTTCGATGTTCATCATATTATGTATTAGCGCTGGTTAACTACAAGCGATTAAAATATCTAAAAATCTTTGTACAGGGCTAACATAAGATCATCCGTTTAAACGTTTTCATACTTAATAGAAAGGTTTAGTGATATTCTGTTTAAATGGAAACAGTTGTTTAAGTTTACATAAATGGGATAAACAAATGCAAGATGGGAAGGGACTTGTAAGTACGAAATCTCCCAGTAAATAAGCTTCTTCGAAAATGGGCAAAATTTAGCGATATCCTTTCTGATGGGAAACTGTCAGATAAATATGATATTTCACTTATTCTCCAATAAAGGATTACGAAGTAATTGCATTAAAAATCAAATTAATTATAAAAAACATCAAATATGAGACAACCATTTATATTAAATATGTTTCTTTAAATATTTATAATTAGTATTTTTAATATTAAATTATAATAATAATTACATTTATTAATATTTTTAAAATTTAATAACATTATATCTATTCATTAATTTTTAGAAGTTTCTAGGGTTTTCATTCATTATATATTATTTAAATGATCCAAAATAATTTCTGTATGTAAAAGGAGTGATGTTATAGTATTCAACTAAATTATTTGTAAATTCTTCCTTATTATTATTCCATATTTCAATATTTAATACTGTGTTTTGTTCAACAATACGCAAATAAATTTAAAAAAGTAAAAACGCACTTTTGAATAAAAGATTTTTGAGTAGATACAGGAGAGTATAGGCCTACTGCTCATGTTATTGGATGAAACCTACAATGTTGCACATGCACATGCCGTCTTCAAAAAAATTGCTTAATGTGGTGCTCATAAACGTTAATTAAATAATTATAGAACTTTGTGATTACGCTTTTTAAAGAAACTTAGATATCAGTTAATTGGTAGATTGATGCTTTCAGAACAGTAGATACTCAAGAGGTAATTCAAGTCTTCATCATAACCAAATTAAACTCAATTCGATTTTGAAGCGACTTCATTACAAGTTCTTTACTTAGCTCTGAATTAAAACATTTGGGATTTTTTTATTTATTAAAATTTATATAAATTTTTTTAACCAAAATATTAAAATAATGTCCTTCTTATTAGTCCCAACAATATATGTGTAATATACGAGTAACTTTGAGAAACATAAGCGCGTTGCATTTAAAACCTTCGACTGAGACCACAACCAGAACCAAATTCAGAAATTTTTATATCTTTTTACAATTTGTATTCAATTTTACATTAAATTACTTATTATTTATTATTTACAAGTGATACCAACTATTATATACCCAAAAAGATACATTGGGTAGTCAATTTTCAGTAATAAGTCTTTAAACATAATGGAATTGATTGCTCACCAACCAACCAACGAAACATCCGTTACCGATATGTATATAGATGAAGCGGAATGAAGTATATTATTATTCATTTGTTTAAAAGTTTTCCTCGATATATTAATTCTAAAAATGGTTAAAGAAATTGGATATATCGCATGGACGAAGGTTACTATTGCGACCTTCTAAAAAATTCAATGGACAAGCTAAACTTAAAATAAAATTACAAAAGAGTTTATTTTAACTTATCATAAAAATTTATTTTCTCATTAATAATTTTATCATAATTTTATTTAATAATTTTAAATAAAAATTTTAATAAATAATGAATACATAATAAATATTTCTTATTAAAAAATAAATTAATTTTAGAACATGCATGTAATTAATTTAATTTAATACCTCAATATTTATTTATAAACAATTAAATTCGTTAAGAATAATTGTTCATAATTATAAACTTTTTTCCACCCAATAGTCTGACATAGAGAGGCGAAATTCAATAAATTAATTAATTTAATTAATTTAATTTAATTAATTAACATTACATAATTATTATGATTATTATTTTAAAAAATATAAAATTATTAAAAGGTTTAAAATATTAAACACAAATATATAAGTGCTACTTTTTATTTAAAAAAACATTTTATCATCTTGAACACGGGAGAATCCAAACAGGCATGCGGCAGTCAAGAAGATTCATTGATCCTGAACACATGAAAGTTGATGCTATACTGAACTTCTTACATAACTCTGAAGACTCAATCAGCACATGCAGAATATAGGTGAGATAGAAAGTGATTCCTGTTGTCTCTGTTATGAGGAGAAGGAAACATCAGAACATATTCCATACAACTCCTCAGCGGAGCCAAGACGTAGACTTGACTACCTTGGAAACGGGATCTTAGTTTCAAATCAAATAGGTAAAATTAATCCCACAGCAATTAATCTCTACTTTTTTTTCAGTGCTACAATATAGTTCAAATATGATAAAGTATTGCATTTTATCTTTAATTTATATCATCTGCCAAACTATATAGGCTATATTCTAAGCATTCATAGAAATGGAAGCGAAACATTTGTTTCGTTAAAGCATTTTTAATATAATATGTAAAATTACGTTGTAGATATATTCTGGCGTGTAGTGTATTTTTAATATGCCACACATACAAACGAAATCGTAAAACTGCAATAAATATGTAATACAATAATAACAATAACGGTAATAATAACGATAATGCGTTACATTTATATTGGGCAAAAAGTAATTAGCGTTTTCAGTCAGAACTGGAAACATATTTTTTTCAATTTTTATTACTCTGTATAATTCCCATTGGGGTCACTTTCTTATATTTTACTTCTAAAACTAGTATTATTTTATTTAAAAATTATGAAAAATTATGAAAAATTTTTTTATGTAGGTAGATCACGTGTCCCGCAATCCTATTTTGTGTCACTGAACTGTAATAGAAATTGGAACTAAAAATGATTGTCTATCCAGTGAATATATTAAAACTTTCTAGTCAATGTCTATTGATTTTAGCTGGGTCACAAAAAATGTATTTGTTCTAGTATTGTTATAATATAACATAATACCTTTTATTTCAATCAAATCAAATCAAGCTAATTTATTTAATCTATTTGTCTAGATTTAGATATTGTGCAATCAGCCAACTTAACCAACATACTTAGACTATATCAGTCTGCCGTGACACCATTCCTTCAAGCAAGACATAAACAATTTTAATTTTTTTTATTATTATATCTCCTTACTTTACAATTTTAGTTAACCTCCGGTATTTCATTAAATTTTGTATAATTAAATTTCGGTGAATTAGGTGATGAGTATATTGAACTATTCGGAATGAAGAAAGTGATTCTCTTTTATAAAATCTGCATCTGAATTAAAATGCCTAAAATAATTGGTACCCATAACAGAAGCTTCTTAAAAATCTATTTTGCACTTTGGGACATAATGATTACGTTCGTCTATATGGAAATAGTCTTAAACCTCTATTAATCTTTGTTTTGGCATTTTATATATGAGTCAGAAATTGTTAGAAAATGTCGTATACGCAAAGAAACATATTATATTAAATAGAATAAAGTTAAAACTTCTGAAAGTTTTAGAAGCTCTATGCATTATTCCTATGCGTTATAATACAACCTGTTAATCTGAAAATAAAAAGATAAGCTAACTATGCTAATAAATTTATATGGATTTAAGCCTTTATACCTATGCACTTATGAAGTTTAAAGATTTATTTCATTTTCAATATTACATCAAATAGCTTTTTTGTATATTAAAGTTATTTGTACAATAATAAGACTATAATTATTTATATTATTTACTTAGTGATTAAAAGCACGAAAGAAACTACAAGGACATCTATTTACATTTATTCGATTAGTTAATAGTAAATATTATTCAATTTAATAATCTAATTTCGAAAGCTTCACCAATATGTGTTCAAGCTTAAAGATCCATTATTTTATTATTTTCTATTGTAATTAAAAACAATCTTATTAACAAAAAAAATATTTCATTATTTTCTATTGTTATTAAAAACAATTTTTTACAAAAAAATAAATTATTTTATTTAAAAAAAAATAAATTATTTCATTTTAAAAAATTTTTAGTAAATCATTCCTCTTTATTAACAAAAATAGAAGCCGTGCTCCCAGCTTACATTTCCCAGAGTACCAGAAAAGATGTCATAAATAATATTAGTTAATTTAATAACTTGACAAAATCTTATCCCATTAAGATAAGATATCCCTTATCCCACTTTTAATAATTGTTAATAAAATATTTTTTATCCTTATGAAGTTTCCCTCCATTTGTAGGATTTCTTTCAAAATGGTGAGTGATTCAAAACATAATTATTAACAATATATTATTTTTAATGGTATTAAATAGATCTTATAAAAAAGTTTTTGATTACATTTTTGTTTTACCTTCAATTAACAGATTCTGCATTTATAACCAACTTTTTGAATTATAATTTATACATTCTATGTAATAATATATTTGTACTAATTTCATTCATTTTTTATCTTAAATTTTTATTTAAAATAAAAAATAATTAAGATAATTAAGCTAGTAGCCTTCAAAGAAAGCCTACTGGAAGGATGGATATTGGAAAAATATCTAATATCTAAGCCTTAGTACAACACACCATAAAATTGAAGTTTAAAATCATTAATATGACTATAAAGTTTTCTTTATAAATAAATTTTTTTTTTTTCAATATTAAAATAGGTCATGCAATTGCGACTATGACTCTTCTCTACAAATCATGAAGATATTGGAAGTCTTTTTATCTCATTTGATACATGAGCTAAATAGTTGGATTGGATCATTAGGATTAGGAATTCGAGCGTGAGTAGGACATCCTGGAGCTTTAATTGGAGATTATGAAATTTATAATATAATTCCATTCAAGCTCTTATTACAAATATTTTTGAATATATTCCTATTAGTTTTTGATTAGTTTCTCTTATATTACATATATAAGTGACAATTTTAATAAAAAAAACGATTTTTAATTTTTTCTTATAACAGTTTTTTTAATACTTCACGCGATGCAAGCTAAACTTCAACTGTGCTCAAAGTTTTTTCTGCTTCGAGCAGCAAGTTCTATTCTATATTATTCAATTTAATAGTGTTGAGAGAGAGCTTCACGTCACTTGTATATATATATATCTATATATATACGCAGTCATTAACTGTTCTTTTAATAAGAATAGTTAAAAATGGAGCTTACGGAGGAGCTTTATTAATTCAGCTATATTTTTTCTTTATTTCTTCATTTAAATTTGGGAACTGAAATTTCGTTAGTTCTTTAGTAGTAATAAACTTTGAAATTACTGAATAACTATTATTATTAATATATGACCATCTAGAATTACTTTTCATCAAACTTCTTTATTTGCATGACCAGCAATAATTTCTACATTATTACCTTTATTCTCATTACAAGTATTAGCTAGAGCAATTACCATATTTTTAACTGATCGAAATATAATTTAACTGATATTTTTTGTCAACCCAAAATTTCTATATTAATTTTACCAAGTTTTCGAATGATTTCACATATTATTAGACAACAGAATCAGGAAAAATATATATTTGAATCTCTAGAAATTATTGAGGTTATATTAGCTATTGAAGTATTACGAATTACTGTTTGAATTACTGTTTGTCGTCATATATTTACAGTAAGTATACATGTTAATGCTTGAACCTATTTTACACCACCCACAATAATTATTGCTATTCCAAGAGGAACAAAATTTTTAGTTGATAAGCAACAATTCATTAATTCTCCTTTAAATAATTAATTATTATGAAATAAATTATTAAGTATTAAATTAATATTAAATAATTATTTATTATTAAATAATTAATTATTTCATTGGATTGCATAAACAATATTATGAACTTTAGGACTGGTTTTTTATGTAATATAGGAAGATTAATTGGAGTCGTTTTATAGCTTATTCATTAATTGACATTATTATGATAATTGACATTTATTATTTAATAACTTACTTCCGTTCTGTATTACCAATAGGGACTATATTTGCAATTATATGTAGGTTTCTTTACTGATATCCTTTATTGACTGAATTATACATAAACCCTAACCTTTTAAGAAGTCAATTTCTAATCAACTTTTTTCATATAATAATTTTTTGAATTAGTTCACGACGATTATCCGGATGCAAACACAATACATATAATGCATTATTTCAACTATTGGGTCCATAATTTTTAGAGTTGTTGTTTTCTTTTGAGACAAATAAATAAAAATAAATAGACAAATAATCTATTCAATTCAATAAAATTCCACGGATTCATTCCAAATTCTAATCCTGTAGAACATAATTGTTCAGGAGAAACTCTGTCAACTAATTTCTAATATGGCAGGCTTGTGCAATGCATTTAAGATTCATGTATAGATACATATATATATATTTATGTACATACATACATACATATATTATTAATTCGATATATTAATTAATATAATTCTATATATTCATGCTATATATTAGAAATTTCAACATAATCAAAACTAAAACGATAAAATAGAGATTCGCTTTTAATAGAACAATTAACCTTATTTCATCATCACACTTTAAAAGTTTATTTATAATTACTATTACAGTAGGTTCCTTAATATTTATTTTATTTCTTAATATTTTACTAGTCAAAATATTTATATAAAAAATTTTAAAAATTGATATATTTTACCAGCAATTATTGTATTATGTATTCCTTTACCTTTCTTTCTATTAACATATTTTCTTATTTACATTAAAAACAATTGGACATCAGTGATATTAATTATTAGATTATTTAGATTCTATAAATATTGGATTTGGTTTATATATAATTCCAGCAAATGAATTGAATGCAAACAATTTTCAATTATTGGATATTTATAATCAAGTTAATCCTTTAATAAAATTCCAAATTTGAATAACTTTAATACGATGTATCATTTAGATAAGTTGGGACTCTGCGGCACTAGTGTGAGTGTGTCGTTTTTGTAAAATGGACACCAAAACTTCAGAACATGTTCTTAGCAGACCATCTCTTAGCAGACAAAAATTTCACCATTAGCAACAAAATCCAAACTGAGCTAAAATTTATAAAAACCCCAAATATATAGGGCTAAATATCAAGGATCTGCACAATAAGTTTTTCAGTTCGCAGTGGTTTCTGGCTCTTAATAATAATTTAGTTACAGCCGCTAATATTATTCATTCTTTAACTATATTTGCTCTTTGTTAGA
>NC_051848.1:69883366-69932434 GCF_002237135.1 Teleopsis dalmanni | reverse complement strand
TAGATACATATATATATATTTATGTACATACATACATACATATATTATTAATTCGATATATTAATTAATATAATTCTATATATTCATGCTATATATTAGAAATTTCAACATAATCAAAACTAAAACGATAAAATAGAGATTCGCTTTTAATAGAACAATTAACCTTATTTCATCATCACACTTTAAAAGTTTATTTATAATTACTATTACAGTAGGTTCCTTAATATTTATTTTATTTCTTAATATTTTACTAGTCAAAATATTTATATAAAAAATTTTAAAAATTGATATATTTTACCAGCAATTATTTTATTATTTATTCTTTTACCTTTCTTTCTATTAACATATTTTCTTATTTACATTAAAAACAATTGGACATCAGTGATATTAATTATTAGATTATTTAGATTCTGTAAATATCGGATTTGGTTTATATTTAATGCCAGCAAATGAATTGAATGCAAACAATTTTCAATTATTGGATATTTATAATCAAGTTAATCCTTTAATAAAATTCCAAATTTGAATAACTTTAATACGATGTATCATTTAGATAAGTTGGGACTCTCCGGCACTGGTGTGAGTGTGTCGTTTTTGTAAAATGGACACTAAAACTTCAGAACACTTTCTTTATAATTGTCCATCTCTTAGCAGACAAAAATTTCACCATTAGCAACAAAATCCAAACTGAGCTAAAATTTATAAAAACCCCAAATATATAGGGCTAAATATCAAGGATCTGCACAATAAGTTTTTCAGTTCGCAGTGGTTTCTGGCTCTTAATAATAATTTAGTTACAGCCGCTAATATTATTCATTCTTGAACTATATTTGCTCTTTGTTAGAATTGACGGTGGATTAAATCAAATTAATTTATTTAAATATTAATTCAAAAATAACAACATTCAACCATGATTAGCTCCAAAACCTTTGGAGCTTCACAGTGTTATTTACTTATTGTATTTGATAGAATTCCGACTAATTTCTTTATGAAATAAATTAAAAACTATTTTAGTCTCTGGTTTTTAAACCAATTTACTATGAATTAACACTTACTTCTAAAGAAAAACTAGTTAAATTTATAATATTTAATGTTAAATTAATGAGGTATCTGAATAACCAATTATAATTTTTTTCAAAAACGTGTTAGTGCAAATTGACTGTTTTTCTAATGTATCCTTTTGGGTACATTAAAGTCGGTATTACTTGCAGTATCACTTCAGATCATTTTTATTTATCATAATTTCTACAATTAACGCGAATTTTAGTTAATAATAAGTAATAAGGAATATAATGTAAAATTGAATACAAGTTGAAAAAAATTATAAAAATTTCATAATTTAGTTCAATTCCGGTTTTTAGTCGAAGGTTTTAAATGCAACGCGCTTATGTTTCTCAAAGTTACTCGTATATTACACATATATTGTTGGGACTAATAAGAAGGACATTATTTTAATATTTTGGTTAAAAAAATTTATATAAATTTTAATAAATAAAAAAATCCCAAATGTTTTAATTCAGAGCTAAGTAAAGAACTTGTAATGAAGTCGCTTCAAAATCGAATTGAGTTTAATTTGGTTATGATGAAGACTTGAATTACCTCTTGAGTATCTACTGTTCTGAAAGCATCAATCTACCAATTAACTGATATCTAAGTTTCTTTAAAAAGCGTAATCACAAAGTTCTATAATTATTTAATTAACGTTTATGAGCACCACATTAAGCAATTTTTTTGAAGACGGCATGTGCATGTGCAACATTGTAGGTTTCATCCAATAACATGAGCAGTAGATCTATTCTAACTTGTACTTAAAGAATTTTTATCGAAAAGGGTCTTTTTATTATTAAAATATTTAAAAATAATAGCATATAATATAATTGATTACCATAATTATTAATCAATTCGACGAACATACAGCAAATATTCTTAAGGGTTTATATGATAGAGTGCATTAAAATAAGGTAGAATTAATAATTAATAATAAATAATAAGTCGGAATTAATTTCCATTTCAATGAAACCGGACTATCGGAGTTCTATCTATGAAATCTAATTATTTCAGTCATCTTTCATAAAAAACTTTATTTTGTTTTTATTGAAATTTAAAATGATCAGTATTTTTTACACCACACTTTTCATATACTTAGTTCGATGATGAAACACTAAAGCAAAGAAAAAAGTTGAAGAGCATCACCTTAATATTCGAGATATAAGGAAGCGACACGCTCACTAAATCAGTCTCATTGATGGCTATGATGCCGAAATGAGAAAGGCGAATAATAAGTCGAAAAATACTCCAGAAATAAAATGGACTACTTGGCACTACATTTTTACACAAAACTTTATTCAGAAAACTTGCTGTAAACAGAGATAAATCCAGATCGAAAAAAAGGTGGGGGATAGAAATCATCTGTATTTCTAGAAATTTAGAACTTAAATGTGGACATATTTTGTTAAATTAATGTTCTATGCTTAATCTATAATTATAAAAGTTTTTGTTTACATCCTATTGTTTACATCAGGTCGACATTAACAATTATATCATTTTACAAATACTTTAAAGTCTTGTTATCCAAAAACTTCTCCATTGAACTCGAAAATCTTAACGATTTTTCTTCCTGTGTACCATTTTCAAGTTATTTGCTGAAAACCGTTATTTTCACTTTTCTTAAAACATCACACTGCATCTCTTATCTCTCTCTCTCTTTCTTTCATCCTCCTCTCCTAGTGGAGCATATGCTCCCATAAATTTCTTTGTGAAATAACCTGGTTTAGCTGCTATAGCTAAAAATGTACAGATGAAAAATGTTTTTTTCAAGCTTTTTTCCACTTTTTCGATTTTCAATGTGATGGGACTTCCACTAAAATATTAAAAACATTATTTTTTTTGATTGAGGTTAGACTGTTTTAATACAAATATTTTGAGTGATCTAACATAAAAATCTAATTAAAATCGCCGAATTTATTCGCCATTTTCCGAATTTGCCCAAAATAGTGGTTTTTATTAACAAGTCAGAAAAGTCGTTTTGAAATTATTTTGAAAAATTAAGAGTGCAAATCAGAACTGCATTATGTAAAATGGTACTGGATCTCACCTGTACCACTAAAAAAACAGTGTTTGAACTTTTGTGTAATTTCAATCTCACATATTTTTGGTAAAGATATGGTTGTCAAAATAGCGAATTAAAATTACTGAACTAAAATAGAGACATTTCATTTTTACCATAAATCGGAGTATATCTCCAACAATGTTAGTAATTATCATTCCCAATCCACAAGCAGATAATGTAACTTAAAAACTACACATGAATCTCCAAACCTCTGAGTTGCACTGGCTGATTAATAACATATCGTCACTGTGCCTAGAGTATAAAGTACTCTTGTATAACAGCATCATAAAACCCATATGCACTTATGGTATTCAGCTATTTGGTAATGGTAGTGCTTCAAATATTGAAATTATCAAAAGACCTCAGTCAATCATACTAAGAACAATCACTGTTGGCCTATGGTATATTAGGAAGGAAAATATACCCCGAGATAACAACAATAATTTATTATAATAAAACATTGTTTTTACTTACAGAAATTTAAATGATTTATAACATATTATTTGCTATATATATCAAAATCTTGTTTATTACAACTATTTATTTTATATGGTTATTAAACAAAAAAACTAGAACAATCAATTAATGAGGTAGTAAAATTTGTAAACCAGTTTATTTATTATTTAGTCTGTGATTAGCTATTAAATATAGTTATTGCATATATTTAGATTATTATAATGATATACCATATTTTATATTGATAATACCTTTCATCTCATTATTTTGTTTTATTGCATTTTGTAATTCTCATGCAGTTTAAAATTAACAAAATCATATGATAAAATTGTTTGTAATTCTCATATAGTTCTATTAATAATGTTCATGTATACTCTTCGCAGATTAGTAAATTCTAATTACTTTTTAATGGAATTATGTTGTTGAATAAATTTAATGTATTATCACCCACAGCACATTTTGCTGAATGCCCATAAATGATTAAATAATTGGGTCTATATTTTGAATTACCGTTTTTATTGCTCTAAATTTTTCAGGAAAACAATAATACAATCTATTTTCAAACTAGCTGACGTTCTTAGAAAACTATTTCTAAGATTACTTAGATTCCATATTAACAATAATATTATATAACATATAGAGATGGGTTAGTTCTATTTGTGTCTGAGAAATATAGTGCTATACAGTCCTGTAGTCATATACAGCTCTGACGATATGAGTAAAATGTACATTAATTTTAAAATTTCAATAGAACTTTTATTACACTATTCTTTTAAAATGATGATATTATTATTTATTTTAATAAATAGTTTATATAGTAATTCAATTCAAAAATTTAAAAAAAGAAAAAAATTCATTAAGCGTCGTTTTATAAGCATCTCAAACTCATATACAAGTAGAATATATATCAAGTTCCATAAGATTAAACATAAAATTGTTATTTACTCGTAGAACTAATATACTTATTTTCTTATCTTCATTAATAAAAAAAAAATGGAAGTGCTGGAACCAATGGAACAAATTTCATCGATTAAAATTCATAAAGTTCAGCAAACGTAGGATTACATATTCCAAACACACATAAATAGACCTGCATTGAAACCATTAACAGTACCTCAATTGGGTAAGAGAAGAGTTTTTCTATTTATAAAAAATATTTTGTAGAATAAAATAAGGAAAAAATAATGAAAGTCGAAGAGTGGAGTAGTTATCAACTCGAACTTTTCAACTTATGCTTTGATCGGTGAGTTGAGTGAAGGGTTTAACGGAAATAGAAAAACTATATATTTTAAAATAATTAAAATTGTGAAATCAAAGTATTTACGTTTCGATTAATAAGAAATATAGTAATTGCTCCTGCTAATACATTTATTATTACTGATCATACAAATAAAACAATTTGATCAAAAGTAATTTTAGATGATCATATATTAATTAAAGTAATAGTAAGGCTTTCCCAAAATTAAAGAAATTTAAGTTAAATGAAGAGACCTCCTTGAGCTCCGGTTTTAACTATTCTGAGTAGAAGAGAGTTATCAAATTATTTCCACTTAGATTTGGATATGGAATTGGATCAATAAGACAATTGAGCTACTAAAACTTCCAAATGTATTAAAATTAATTGATACAAAATTTTACAGAACTGTAAGCTTATTTATTAAAATTTTGGAACAAAATTAAGGGTTAAGTATCGAATCTATTTTACAATAATCTACCATATTCTATTTATATTTTTTTTTACTTATTTTCATGTAAAAAATACATAAGTATCATTTATATCTTCGCATTTTCTAAAACCACCTCTTTCGGAATAAAATAACTACTACTGAAGAATGAGAAAAAATTCTCATTTCTAAATAACTACATTGTTTAAAAAAAAACAATTATTAAAGAAAATTGCAATACTATTGAAATAAGAAAACTGTGATAAACAGTTCAGTTAATTACAGTAATTATTTATGTTAAAAATCTAGACCAGTGCAAGTAACCATATAAGAAGAAAAAATTTGCAGAATTGCTAAGTTCAATTGAGAAGTTGAGATAAGAAGAGATCATTCCTCCTAAGATAAGCAAATAAAAACGTGAAAGAAATACTTCAAGCATACGCTTAACACAGTCAAGTTGGAGAGATCCCATAAACCAAATAAATAAATTAGAAATAATGGTCGTACAACCTTTGTTGTTTCTAGACTTGTAACTATTTTTATTATGGATGCAGCACCTAGAGGCTGATGTGTTTTTCAGGTAAATCTCAGCATCAAAAGCAATGTGTGGATTCAGTATACATGATTATGGAATATAATTTATGCATCACTCTTCTTAACTCTCATTGACTTTAAAAAAATTTTCGTTAACCTTAATAATAGTCTAGTATATAAAAGCTTAAATTGATAATTCATGTTTTATAAATCTATATAGCAATATAACCAATACAGCAAAAGAGGATTAAAAAAAGTAAGGAATTACCTCCACTGCTTCTCTATTGCTAATGCTAAAGGCTCTTTAATATCTGAAAAAATTAAATAAAATGTTTATAAAAATTAATTATTATATAAAAAATTATTGTTAATGTATTAAAAAAAATAATTAATAAAAATAAAATCTAAATTAAAAAATGTTATTACATCTAAAAATTTTATATAAGAGACAATGAAAGAGAAATAATGCTGAATCTGAATTAACATATTTGAGCAATCGCTAAACAATAAAACTATTACAGTATTATAAATACTCTAAACCTATCAAATCTGTGGAAAAGTCAAATAGGATAACCATTAACAATCAACACATCCCTACCATCAAACAAACACCATTCGATTAAAATTCTACAAAAAAACAAAATTATGGATCAGTCCATACAATACAGACGAATATACATCGTGAATTTAACTTTTTTCGAAATAACACAATTAAACATTAATCTTAAAATAATATCTATTTAACTAATGCAGAATTAATAACTACAAACCGTCTGACAGTATATGTGATAATTCAGAAGTCTACGACAATATATGGAAAATACTATATTTGAAATTACTAAATGTGCCAAACTTTAATTACCAAACTTTAAAAAACGAGTATTAATGCATTTATTCTATATATATATTAGTAATGTATCTATATAAAAACTAACAAAAGTAGGCGGCTACAGCAGTTAATGCAATCCCACTACGAAAAATCCAAAATGTAATAAATAGGGATGAGGAAACATTAATAAAGAATATACATGTATATTAATATACCATAGTTCTTCGATTTCATCTGGTGGGAGTCCCAGCTCCTCAAATCCGTTCACTGAGCTGCATAACAAGTGATGAGCATCAATGGGATATCACTCATTTAAACGAAGTAAACTATTTATGTCAATGATACATTAAAAAGATAGCACTATCGTTAATTGTTTGAGAGTTCATATGGCCGCAATGGATTACAGTAAATTACGGATAATTATGAAGTTTTGATAAACGTTTATTTTTACTCGTAACCAAATAGACAAACAAACAAATAATAACTGGTCCATTCGAATATTATCCTGTAAATTATTTGCTGTTTTTACTTTAAGTAGTCTATTCGTTTTTTGCAAAATTCC
The DNA here is from genome assembly GCF_002237135.1 of Teleopsis dalmanni. Taxonomy (NCBI): domain Eukaryota; kingdom Metazoa; phylum Arthropoda; class Insecta; order Diptera; family Diopsidae; genus Teleopsis; species Teleopsis dalmanni. The sequence goes on along the minus strand of NC_051848.1, from coordinate 69,925,280 downwards.
TTGTTTTAGTCCCGATGTTGAAAAAAATTAATAAACCTTCAATTTTATAAACATATAATTTACACAAGTTTTCTGCTTATAGCTATTTCTGTTTTTAAAATGTCCTAAAACTTGGATGGCCCTGTAACATCCAGCTGAAGAACACAGCCTTAAAGTTTAACATCGAAATTCTACAGATCTTTAAAATCTAATTCGAAATGGACAGCTCAATCCGACTTTAGGATTTTTGTATTGAAAAACCACGTTAAAAAATTTATAAACAATATTAGAACTCAAAATCAGTTTCATTGGAATATAATGACGTCCTCAAAAAACTCTTTACAAGACTAAAAAAGAAAAAAACCGCTCGCTCAATGTCATTACCCTTTAGTTCTTAAGTTTTTATTTATTTGTTTTTTTCAACAATTACTAAAGATTGTTTTAAAGTAAATGAATAAATGAATTAGTTATTTCCATAAACAATAAAGTAAATCTGGGGGTTTGGCAAAATATAAAGACACTTATAGTGTAATTTAAATGATTATTGACACTATTACAACAGTTCAATTGTGAACTGCTCTTTAAGGCCTTATTGGAGACTAAAGCGTTAAAAGCGTAATATTTTAAAGGAAACAGGTGTTGTGCTAATCACCTACGTCATTGCTAGTACAATGTTAATGTTGGTACATAAGTTGTAAACGGTATAAATACCGGAGTATTTTACTGAAGAATCAGACAATCGTCTCCAAATTTAATAAACATATTTGTTTTCTTTTCAATTAAGTGTCACGTTCTGTACAGCACAATTGCTGATGAGAACAATATCCTATACGGCACATTTGCTGAAAAGACATCATTAGTGGCTGGAGAGCTGAGATAATACTCAAAAATCCTCCCAATATATTTATAAAAAAAATACATTAACATATCCTACTGATCCAAACATATTACATAGCGATTCTATCGCACATTTATTAAACATATATTACACAGGTTTAAATACGAGTATTTTATGCTTTTTGATATCTAACTTCATACTATTTATTGTTCAATGTTATTATTTATGTCATACGATATTATTATTTTAAAGATTTTAAAATAAGTTTTTTATTTTTACTGAATTTAGGTCGTTAGTTTAACACATAAAAAATAAAAATATTTTTTTAAAATTACAAATGTTTTTTCGAAGTAAAAATTTTTTTTATAATTAAAAATGTTTCTTATATTAAAAATGTTTTTTAAATAAAAAAATTTTTAAATATTAAGAATTTTTAAAATAAATGTTTTTTTAATTTAAAAATGTTTTGTATTAAATTAAAAATGTTTCTGTTTAAATAAAAAATTATTATTGTATGAAGTAAACCGTAATATCTGTGATAAATATAATTTTTTATAAATATTAAAATACAATTAAATGTTTAACACAAATTTATAAGTATAATTTTTTAATTAAATAAAAATTTTTAATTTTTATATGTTAAATTAACAACCTAAACCCAGTATTAATAATAAAAAACGTATTGAAAATTGGTCGTAATAACAATATATTAGATTTCAAAATAATATAAAATACAATCAAACAAAAAAGCTTTCACTTCAAATAAAATATCTTCTACGTAATTTAAATATAAAAATACTCAATCATTTTAAATACAATCAAATTTCCATTACTCGAACTTCTATGACACGAATTTTCTATAACTCGACTAAAATAAGTGCAACAGGGTTTTAGAGAGCGAATTACATACAAATCCGCTTCCATAAATCGAACTTCTTTAACTCGAACTACTCTATAACTCGAATAAATATACTTTCACGTATCAATAGGAATATGGGAAAATGCATTCTTTAAGTCGAATTTTTGTTTTAAGTATGAATTTGGTGTTAGGTGTCAGGGGAAGTCATTTTTTCCATGCCAAATGTTTAATTTTTTCTTTCTTATCTTGCTTCTATACAAATGTATAAAATTAGAATTTCTTCCGCCGAATATGACTTCTAAATTACAACCACTTGATCAGGGAGTAATTCAAAATTTAAAGTGTAACTATCGCAACAGAATCGTGAAAGAAGCACTAAAGCGTAAAGAAGTAAACAAAAAACAGGATATTACACTTGTGGCTTGCATAAATCATGTAACAAAAGCTTGAGATATTAATGTAAGTAGCCAAATGATAGTGCACTACTTTAAAAAAATTGGATTTGGCCAATTTTCTACACAGGACAAACAGGACGAACAGGACGACATTCCTTTTGTTTTCTAGAATAACATTGATGGACACAGTGAATTGATGGAACAGAATTATGAAGCCTAGTTTAAAGTAAATAAAATAGTTTCCAATACTACTCTTACGATTATATTAAATTTAACAAAGAAATTTGTAAATCAAGTTTTCCTACAAATGACGATATTATTGAGGATTATAGCTCTGAATTAATGGATCCAATTCTAAGCGCAATGGAAAGTGATGATGAGGATTCGGTGGATGAAATTGTTCATCAGTCTTCCAAGAATGAAGTAGAAGACTCATTCAAAATTTTGAATTTTTATTTACAAACGAATGATACTACAACTGATGATCACTATAAGAGTTTAAATAAAGTGTAGATTCCACTTTAGTGGAGATTCTTTACTGAAAATAAGAAAAAAATTAAAATGCTAAACCCTAATTTCTGAATATTTTACTTCACTATGACTTCTGTGCTGTATTTGAATGCAAATAAATAAATGTCTTCAAATGAAATTCTAGTTTCTTTCAAAAATAAAATAAAATATAAAAATTCTCCAACTCGAAGTCTCCATAAGTCGAACCTTTTGTTTTCGAATGTTTTTCCTAAAAACTTAAAAAACATTAATCACATTAAACCGAAATAACTACTGTCACTCTCAAAATACAAGGTTCTATCGATTCATCTTATCAAGTGGATCCACTAAATATGATCTACAAAGCCACTTTCACTACTTCTATTACTTTACCCCTTTCTCAAACTATGTACATATGTATGTGCATAGGTAAATAGTAGAATAATTTTTTAAATCTAACTTAATATTGAAAATAAGTTTAATACGCATAATTTGCATAATTTGCTTTAACTCCCTGAATATAAACAAATCAATTTCTACGCCGCAACTAAGGCAAATTCTGAGAAGAAAAAAAGTATTTAACAAAAATCAACAAAAACACATTCAAACATACATATATACATACACCCACATACATTTGTTCATTCTGTGAAATTGAAAGCAGTCGGCAGACGTTTTCTATGCGTAGCTAGTAGTTACTCCAATTTCCTAGAATAATATGTGATAGGAAAAAATCTTTGTTGTGTTTTGATTTCGATCCGTGGCTGTAGTGTTGTTGTTCCAATATGTTGTTGTATATGTTATTCTCCCACATCCACACATTCACATATTTTGTACAGTTTAAGCTGTTGAAATGTTTCATATTCACTTGTTAGCAATAGACGAAAAAAAGTTGTAAATATCGTATAACAAACAGTACCTTTGCGTATATAGTCCAAATTTATGCGTATGTATGAATATTCTTTAAAATCATTAAAACCATAGCTTGATTTGCAATTAAATATTTCCATTACAACAACAAGACAACGATATCATTTAAATTTTCTCATTCACTTAAGATTACTTTTATTTTTTTTTACTGCATATTATATATATAACTTATATTATATCTTATAACTTATAACTTATATATCATTGATGTATGAGAAGTTAAAGGTTCAGTATATATGTATGTTTGTATTTGGTCAAGCTGCGCACGCACTGTCGTTGAAATTTCATAAAATAGTACTTTCTTTGTTTACAATTTCTTCTGAAAACTTTGATAACATTTTTATACATAATTTAAGCAATTTAAAATGGTTTTGGTGTTTGTACCTGAACAGTTTCTCTTGCAACATTTAAATGCAGAACTGGAAGATCTAAACTCTTTTCTAAAAGTTGCTCCGACAGAATTTTTTTAAGCCGTTTTCTTTCGTCTTCAGTCGTGCACGTACTCAAAGCAGAACGATATTTAAACAAAATATTCTCCAGAGTGATTTTCTTTAGCGATTTGAGCATATTTGTTTTAATTATAGTTTGCAATAATGATTATTAATTAATAATTCATATATTGTTAATTATTTAATTAATACACACCTTTTGTTCTGACATTTTTTATCAAACACTGTTCGCGAATTCTGCTGTTAAATAATAAGAGGAGCAACACCAAAAACAGAATCTTTTCGGACGAAACCTGGCGCCTGTTTAATTTTTGAATGATCGAAAGGAAAAACCAAAATGTTTCAATTCCATATTTATTTGTTTGTTTTCATTAGCAATGGATTAAGAGATAACCGCTGAGATAAGTACGGAGCTTGTCTCGAAAGTTTCTCTTTTATTCATTTCTATGTTCGAATATTCAATAAGAATAGAAATTGTTATTGTTGTTATTGTTGTTATTTTGTTCTTGTGGCTATTGATTTTGTTTTCGTTATTCTTATATTTTGCAAACTTTGTAAAAAATATTTTGTTGGTAGTGAAATATAAAGATGTACATACACATATATGTACATATTATTGTTTACTTATTAATAATTAAATTAATAATTAAACTGGTATGATTTACTCTAGTTTTTTTAAAAGCACCTTTAATTTAGCAGCGAACATTTTTCGATGATAATATAAATCCTGTATACAGTAGGTCTCAGCTTATCTCATCCAACAGTGTTTTAAATTTTTAAAACTCTGTGTCTTAAAAATGAATTAGAAAACAATTTAATTTTTAATATAAGTGATAAAAGGCATGCTTATTCAACATAATATATGAAACAAAGTATGTACATACATAAAATTTGTTATTGTTTTGGTCAAAGGAAATATATGAAATAAATTTTATGTGCGATTTTGGATAATTAATAATAAATAAGTAAAATGGGATGACGCACTACAATTGAGCACAGAGAAATGGTGCTAACCAATTTTAAAGAAGGTCAACCTTAGTGGAAAATTGTGGAATTCGTTAATTTGAGTCCCTCCACTGTGCAGAGCATCATTAATCGCTTTGTTCGTGAGAACAGGACACAAGCAAAGAATCTATAGTACTATAGATTTTTTGGTATAACTTAATTTTGAAATCTTATTAAAATTGTGTTAATTATTGAATGTTCATTTATTTCTCGCTAAGTATCAAACCTTATACATTAACGTCAGCGCACCAAAGTATGTCTACTATATGTAGACTATACGTAGACATACTCTTCGACATTTGTTACAAACTTTTGATTTTCAATAATTCTTTTGGGAGGAATAATCTGCAATTATGAACAATACACTTGAAATTAAGGCTCATATAAAAATTAAATAAACTAACAAAAATGCATACATACCATACATACATATACATATTGCCTCAAATGTTATTATGCATTGTTTTGAATTCCTTATATGAGAGAATCAGCACAAACAAAACAAAAATGAAACAATTACGAAAGTGAAACAGAAATTATAAAAAAATTCTACTACCAAACATATTGAACTCAACTGGAGCCTGCACACATATGAATGAGTGCTCAAGAAATATGTACATACATACACAAACATTTTAAGTGCGCATAGGCCTGTGGATTAGAAAAATACACAGCGATCAAAAAGTGAGCATGTATGTAAATCATAATTATAAGACGAATAAAATTTGTAAATTTTCACCTAAAATATTATAAGCTGTGATTAAAACAATTTAATACAAGCGCTAAAATTGTATAATGGCTTTTTATATCAAGCATATGTAAATAAGCTATTATCAAATTGTTTAAACAAAAAACTAGTTTCACTTAAAAAGTTTTGCTTGTGCTAGTGTATTCACGATCTTGTCATGAAATAAATTTTATTCACTTTTATTCATATTTCGTTAAGAAATTATAATTGTAATAAATATTTATGATTGTAATTTTGCACATTCGGTTTGTTCCATTCACTTCGTTACTAAATCAAGTTAAAACTACAATAAGCTAATGCATTTATATGTAATACTATGTTTCCACTGCTAACTTAGTAAGTTACTTAGTAACATTGATCTTTTTATCGTTTACATTAGCACAAGGTACTTAAGGTATGGGAAAGAGCTTTTATGTATTAAAAATTTTTAATTGTAGAGCTTTGCTTTGTTTATATTTTGATATTAAATTTCGTATTTTTAGAAGAAAATAATTCAGGATGAAAAACGCAGAAAATTTGAATAATTTAATGCATAATGTTTGTTATTTTGTTTATAACATGAATGTAGCAGTTGTTGCATATAGAAAAAAAAGTGCAATCATTTATAAAGAAATACAAATGATTTAATTTTCAGTAAGTTTTATTTCAATTAATAATAACACTAATAATTTATAAACTACAAAAAAAATAAACTATAATTATATTGTTATTAAACAAAGAATTAAAAATAAAAAAATATATTGACTAGTTACTAGTCACTAATATTAATAATATTTTATTTTATTGAATTACGAACATTATAAATGCACCATAGAAACTTGTGAGCTCTTATCCATTATCTGTCGTGATATCCAACTGAAATCAATATTTTTTGTGAAATAATATATGATATTGTTTAATGATATCAAATATATATTTTATATAATCTTATTTTTATATTTTTGTATATTAATTATATATTTAAATTATAAAAAGGAAATATTTTAAAAAATTCTTACTTCCTCTTGGTTTATGTTTATATTTTGTGCGATATTTTGTCAAATTTCGATCATTTTCAATGTTTCATTCATCACATTTAGTAAAGTTTTGGTCGACTTTTGGTCACTATATTTTAAAGTAAGTAAAAAACCAGTGAAGCTCTTTGTATGATTAATGAAATTTAGTTAGTAAGCTAAGTGTACTAGGTAAGCAGTGGAAACGTACTATAAATGCTATTGTTCTTGCAAAAGAAATTAATGTAAAATAATAAATAAATTCTAAAAACAGAGAAGCATTATAAAGTATAAAGATTTTTTTTTTTAAAAAAAGTTCATTGAAAAGAAAAAAAATTGAGAATGCAAATATTTACGTTTATGGCAAATATGAACACAAAATTCCGATTGTTTAACAAATTTAATTATGCCGTTTATAATTATATTTTAAAGCTTTTAAAATTATTTTGAGGCTCCCTTCAACACCCCTAAAAGAGTTGAGTGAGAAACATCGCTTTCAGCATTGTGTAATTACATTAGGAGCAGTTTTAAGATCTGTGTATCAACTATCACCTGATAGCAACCTTAAAAGCACTTTAACTTTTTATGAGTAAATTCTTTTAAAATTAATTTTACAATATGTTACGAAATATATTTTTTCATTAAAACACATTAATATGCTTTAATGTGTTTTAATGCGGGTTTAATGTGTTATTGTATTTGGATACGTCTTATGGAGCAATCAACATGTTTGCATTCTTAAACTCGATTTTTTAAGCTTTACAAACATCCTTTATAGCATGTTAAACCGCTAAAAACTGTTTTAGCAGTTTAACATCAGTTTTAGTGAAAAATTTTGCGTTGGGAATTGCATTAGCACCTTTAAATTTGTTCTAAAGTTTGAGTGACTGCTGTTAGCTGATAGCGAGCTTACAAATACTTTGCCTTTTTGGGAGAACACTTTTTAAAATTAGTTTTAAAGTTCTTGTTAAAACGTGCTTTCATATTCACGAAAACGTAGTAAATAACAGTTTAATCCTCAAGTTCACAATTTTTTTTCGTTTGAAAAAATTTCTCCAGATAGTTTTACAGGAAATAAATAATATATTCAAGCAAAAGTTGTTAAATAAAGATCATCCAGTTCGGCATCATATAGTTATAATTTGGGAGATATTATAATTTGGGAGATATGGTGTAAGTGGTCTTTTTGCAGTCTCAAAATATTATTTACGAGTTATTAAATATAAGAAATAATTTTAAGACCAATGATGATGGGTACTTGGCAATACTTGAAACAGTTGTATGGTCAGCCAAAAAACTCAATTAAATAATAAAAAAAATAATAAAATTTTAAATTTTTCTAATTTAATACGGGTCAAAATACCTCTCTATTAAAAATAATAGTTTATACAGTCGAATCGCGATAATTCATACCAAGATAAATTAAAAACCTCAATAATTCGTATCAAACTGCTGGTCTTTTGAAAAAACCTTGTTAATTCGTAAAATGTCCATACATTTTGATCTTCTCGTTAATTTGTATTTTGTTCGAAATTTAAAGAACATTAAACCTCTTATAATTCGCAATGCAGATCAAAAAACCTGTCAGTAAATTCAAAGTGCTTTAAGAACATTCGCTGCTTCCCAGTGTTCTACTAACACAAAAAGAAGACATGGATGACAATGGATCTATTTAACGAATGGCTTCAGATGCTGAATGATAGGTAAAAAGAATCTAAAGCAATCAACAATTACAATCCTTTTTAAAGTAGCTGTTTTCTCGCGATTTCGAATTATCGGGATTCGACTTTATTAAGAACTTAGTTTCTTTCGTCAAAACGGATTTTAAAAATTAATTGAATATGGTGTAAGTGTAATGATTGTTGAAACTAAAACCGCAGTTCAATTGTATATTGTCTTAAGGCATTTTTGTACTGTTAGAATGCCTTGCACTAATGCACATACGGAATAGACTCCTGGGGATGTGACATATTCCCTTACGAAAGAGACAATAAAACTCTATAAAGTAGGTTTTATACTACATTTTATCCAAGTAAAAAGGCTTACAGACTTATTCCAAATCAAGAAGACGTCATAATAGACTCGACGATTGTAGTGCCAAATTCCTTATCAATAATAATAGTATGGCATTCTTGAAAACTAGTGGGTTAATTATTGTTTTTCAATTAACGGATATACAGTGGCTCTCAGCTTATTTCATCGAACACCAATTTTAAAATTCTTTACGCTATTATTGAAAAACTACGCCATCTATGAAAATATTTAAATGCCATGTTTAAGGAAAAATATTTGCTATTTAATTTAGAAACTTGAAAAATATCGAAAATATTATTTTAATAAATAACGAACATAAACTATAAAAATACTCCTATTTTAACGCCTCAGCTTATTTCATCCACAAAAAGAAATTTCATTTGACTCCAAAGTCAATACTTGGTATGATACCCATTAGCTTTTATCACTTTGTCAAATCTCTTCGGCATCAAGCCTACAAGTTTTTGGGTTGTTCCTGGAGCAATTTTTATCCACTCTTGCCGAACAGAGTGGTTTCAATATTGGGCATAAATTGTCAATGACATTCATGGCTGGGCTCTGCGCCGACGGTAACATCAGATGTGGGCAGTTCCAAATCAACCAAGACTATACAAATCCGGCTTTATGTTTTGAGTCGTTGTCTTAGTAGAAACGAAATGTTTCAGGAATTCTAAGTCTCACGGAACTTAGGAGTAAATTTTTTTTAAAACGTTGAGGTACATTGTTTTGTCTATGTTACCATCAGTAAACCCCAGATTCCAACGCTGGCGGCTGACATACAGTTCCAAACCACAATACTTTCACTGCCATGCTTTACTGTAGCTTTTACATTTTCTATTTTGAGCTCAGTGTTAGGTTTCCGCCATACGTAAGTCATACCATCTGTGCTAGAAATAGTGAATTTAGACTCGTCTGAGAATATGAGGTTGTTCCAGAAGTTTAATTTTTTGTGGACATGCTCCTTAGCTTATTCGGATTTGTTTTGCTTATGAAAGATTTGTTTTTAGCTTCTCGACCATTTAAGTAAGAGTGTCGAAGCACGCGGCGGACAGTTTTCGCATTGCACGTCTTTCCTTGTTCTATCCGTACCTTCCTGAGTATATCAGGAGCATTTAATTTTGGATTCCACTTGATTCCATTAATAATATATCGCTCGTCAGCTGAGTTGAAAATTTTATTTGGTGCACTTCTGCCTATACTTGTGTCCTATTCTCACGAACAAAGCGATTAATGATGCTCTGCACAGTGGAGGGACTCAAATTAACGAATTCCGCAATTTTCCGCTTAGGTTGACCTTCTTTAAAATTGGTTAGCACCATTTCTCTGTGCTCAATTGTAGTGCGTCATCCCATTTTTTAAAAAATTACTTAATTATTATTAATTATCCAAAATCGCACATAAAATTTATTTCATATATTTCCTTTGACCAAAACAATAACAAATTTTATGTATGTACATACTTTGTTTCATATATTATGTTGAATAAGCATGCCTTTTATCACTTATATTAAAAATTAAATTGTTTTCTAATTCATTTTTAAGACACAGAGTTTTAAAAATTTAAAACACTGTTGGATGAGATAAGCTGAGACCTACTGTATACAGGATTTATATTATCATCGAAAAATGTTCGCTGCTAAATTAAAGGTGCTTTTAAAAAAACTAGAGTAAATCATACCAGTTTAATTATTAATTTAATTATTAATAAGTAAACAATAATATGTACATATATGTGTATGTACATCTTTATATTTCACTACCAACAAAATATTTTTTACAAAGTTTGCAAAATATAAGAATAACGAAAACAAAATCAATAGCCACAAGAACAAAATAACAACAATAACAACAATAACAATTTCTATTCTTATTGAATATTCGAACATAGAAATGAATAAAAGAGAAACTTTCGAGACAAGCTCCGTACTTATCTCAGCGGTTATCTCTTAATCCATTGCTAATGAAAACAAACAAATAAATATGGAATTGAAACATTTTGGTTTTTCCTTTCGATCATTCAAAAATTAAACAGGCGCCAGGTTTCGTCCGAAAAGATTCTGTTTTTGGTGTTGCTCCTCTTATTATTTAACAGCAGAATTCGCGAACAGTGTTTGATAAAAAATGTCAGAACAAAAGGTGTGTATTAATTAAATAATTAACAATATATGAATTATTAATTAATAATCATTATTGCAAACTATAATTAAAACAAATATGCTCAAATCGCTAAAGAAAATCACTCTGGAGAATATTTTGTTTAAATATCGTTCTGCTTTGAGTACGTGCACGACTGAAGACGAAAGAAAACGGCTTAAAAAAATTCTGTCGGAGCAACTTTTAGAAAAGAGTTTAGATCTTCCAGTTCTGCATTTAAATGTTGCAAGAGAAACTGTTCAGGTACAAACACCAAAACCATTTTAAATTGCTTAAATTATGTATAAAAATGTTATCAAAGTTTTCAGAAGAAATTGTAAACAAAGAAAGTACTATTTTATGAAATTTCAACGACAGTGCGTGCGCAGCTTGACCAAATACAAACATACATATATACTGAACCTTTAACTTCTCATACATCAATGATATATAAGTTATAAGTTATAAGATATAATATAAGTTATATATATAATATGCAGTAAAAAAAAATAAAAGTAATCTTAAGTGAATGAGAAAATTTAAATGATATCGTTGTCTTGTTGTTGTAATGGAAATATTTAATTGCAAATCAAGCTATGGTTTTAATGATTTTAAAGAATATTCATACATACGCATAAATTTGGACTATATACGCAAAGGTACTGTTTGTTATACGATATTTACAACTTTTTTTCGTCTATTGCTAACAAGTGAATATGAAACATTTCAACAGCTTAAACTGTACAAAATATGTGAATGTGTGGATGTGGGAGAATAACATATACAACAACATATTGGAACAACAACACTACAGCCACGGATCGAAATCAAAACACAACAAAGATTTTTTCCTATCACATATTATTCTAGGAAATTGGAGTAACTACTAGCTACGCATAGAAAACGTCTGCCGACTGCTTTCAATTTCACAGAATGAACAAATGTATGTGGGTGTATGTATATATGTATGTTTGAATGTGTTTTTGTTGATTTTTGTTAAATACTTTTTTTCTTCTCAGAATTTGCCTTAGTTGCGGCGTAGAAATTGATTTGTTTATATTCAGGGAGTTAAAGCAAATTATGCAAATTATGCGTATTAAACTTATTTTCAATATTAAGTTAGATTTAAAAAATTATTCTACTATTTACCTATGCACATACATATGTACATAGTTTGAGAAAGGGGTAAAGTAATAGAAGTAGTGAAAGTGGCTTTGTAGATCATATTTAGTGGATCCACTTGATAAGATGAATCGATAGAACCTTGTATTTTGAGAGTGACAGTAGTTATTTCGGTTTAATGTGATTAATGTTTTTTAAGTTTTTAGGAAAAACATTCGAAAACAAAAGGTTCGACTTATGGAGACTTCGAGTTGGAGAATTTTTATATTTTATTTTATTTTTGAAAGAAACTAGAATTTCATTTGAAGACATTTATTTATTTGCATTCAAATACAGCACAGAAGTCATAGTGAAGTAAAATATTCAGAAATTAGGGTTTAGCATTTTAATTTTTTTCTTATTTTCAGTAAAGAATCTCCACTAAAGTGGAATCTACACTTTATTTAAACTCTTATAGTGATCATCAGTTGTAGTATCATTCGTTTGTAAATAAAAATTCAAAATTTTGAATGAGTCTTCTACTTCATTCTTGGAAGACTGATGAACAATTTCATCCACCGAATCCTCATCATCACTTTCCATTGCGCTTAGAATTGGATCCATTAATTCAGAGCTATAATCCTCAATAATATCGTCATTTATAGGAAAACTTGATTTACAAATTTCTTTGTTAAATTTAATATAATCGTAAGAGTAGTATTGGAAACTATTTTATTTACTTTAAACTAGGCTTCATAATTCTGTTCCATCAATTCACTGTGTCCATCAATGTTATTCTAGAAAACAAAAGGAATGTCGTCCTGTTCGTCCTGTTTGTCCTGTGTAGAAAATTGGCCAAATCCAATTTTTTTAAAGTAGTGCACTATCATTTGGCTACTTACATTAATATCTCAAGCTTTTGTTACATGATTTATGCAAGCCACAAGTGTAATATCCTGTTTTTTGTTTACTTCTTTACGCTTTAGTGCTTCTTTCACGATTCTGTTGCGATAGTTACACTTTAAATTTTGAATTACTCCCTGATCAAGTGGTTGTAATTTAGAAGTCATATTCGGCGGAAGAAATTCTAATTTTATACATTTGTATAGAAGCAAGATAAGAAAGAAAAAATTAAACATTTGGCATGGAAAAAATGACTTCCCCTGACACCTAACACCAAATTCATACTTAAAACAAAAATTCGACTTAAAGAATGCATTTTCCCATATTCCTATTGATACGTGAAAGTATATTTATTCGAGTTATAGAGTAGTTCGAGTTAAAGAAGTTCGATTTATGGAAGCGGATTTGTATGTAATTCGCTCTCTAAAACCCTGTTGCACTTATTTTAGTCGAGTTATAGAAAATTCGTGTCATAGAAGTTCGAGTAATGGAAATTTGATTGTATTTAAAATGATTGAGTATTTTTATATTTAAATTACGTAGAAGATATTTTATTTGAAGTGAAAGCTTTTTTGTTTGATTGTATTTTATATTATTTTGAAATCTAATATATTGTTATTACGACCAATTTTCAATACGTTTTTTATTATTAATACTGGGTTTAGGTTGTTAATTTAACATATAAAAATTAAAAATTTTTATTTAATTAAAAAATTATACTTATAAATTTGTGTTAAACATTTAATTGTATTTTAATATTTATAAAAAATTATATTTATCACAGATATTACGGTTTACTTCATACAATAATAATTTTTTATTTAAACAGAAACATTTTTAATTTAATACAAAACATTTTTAAATTAAAAAAACATTTATTTTAAAAATTCTTAATATTTAAAAATTTTTTTATTTAAAAAACATTTTTAATATAAGAAACATTTTTAATTATAAAAAAAATTTTTACTTCGAAAAAACATTTGTAATTTTAAAAAAATATTTTTATTTTTTATGTGTTAAACTAACGACCTAAATTCAGTAAAAATAAAAAACTTATTTTAAAATCTTTAAAATAATAATATCGTATGACATAAATAATAACATTGAACAATAAATAGTATGAAGTTAGATATCAAAAAGCATAAAATACTCGTATTTAAACCTGTGTAATATATGTTTAATAAATGTGCGATAGAATCGCTATGTAATATGTTTGGATCAGTAGGATATGTTAATGTATTTTTTTTATAAATATATTGGGAGGATTTTTGAGTATTATCTCAGCTCTCCAGCCACTAATGATGTCTTTTCAGCAAATGTGCCGTATAGGATATTGTTCTCATCAGCAATTGTGCTGTACAGAACGTGACACTTAATTGAAAAGAAAACAAATATGTTTATTAAATTTGGAGACGATTGTCTGATTCTTCAGTAAAATACTCCGGTATTTATACCGTTTACAACTTATGTACCAACATTAACATTGTACTAGCAATGACGTAGGTGATTAGCACAACACCTGTTTCCTTTAAAATATTACGCTTTTAACGCTTTAGTCTCCAATAAGGCCTTAAAGAGCAGTTCACAATTGAACTGTTGTAATAGTGTCAATAATCATTTAAATTACACTATAAGTGTCTTTATATTTTGCCAAACCCCCAGATTTACTTTATTGTTTATGGAAATAACTAATTCATTTATTCATTTACTTTAAAACAATCTTTAGTAATTGTTGAAAAAAACAAATAAATAAAAACTTAAGAACTAAAGGGTAATGACATTGAGCGAGCGGTTTTTTTCTTTTTTAGTCTTGTAAAGAGTTTTTTGAGGACGTCATTATATTCCAATGAAACTGATTTTGAGTTCTAATATTGTTTATAAATTTTTTAACGTGGTTTTTCAATACAAAAATCCTAAAGTCGGATTGAGCTGTCCATTTCGAATTAGATTTTAAAGATCTGTAGAATTTCGATGTTAAACTTTAAGGCTGTGTTCTTCAGCTGGATGTTACAGGGCCATCCAAGTTTTAGGACATTTTAAAAACAGAAATAGCTATAAGCAGAAAACTTGTGTAAATTATATGTTTATAAAATTGAAGGTTTATTAATTTTTTTCAACATCGGGACTAAAACAAGGAATTTTGCAAAAAACGAATAGACTACTTAAAGTAAAAACAGCAAATAATTTACAGGATAATATTCGAATGGACCAGTTATTATTTGTTTGTTTGTCTATTTGGTTACGAGTAAAAATAAACGTTTATCAAAACTTCATAATTATCCGTAATTTACTGTAATCCATTGCGGCCATATGAACTCTCAAACAATTAACGATAGTGCTATCTTTTTAATGTATCATTGACATAAATAGTTTACTTCGTTTAAATGAGTGATATCCCATTGATGCTCATCACTTGTTATGCAGCTCAGTGAACGGATTTGAGGAGCTGGGACTCCCACCAGATGAAATCGAAGAACTATGGTATATTAATATACATGTATATTCTTTATTAATGTTTCCTCATCCCTATTTATTACATTTTGGATTTTTCGTAGTGGGATTGCATTAACTGCTGTAGCCGCCTACTTTTGTTAGTTTTTATATAGATACATTACTAATATATATATAGAATAAATGCATTAATACTCGTTTTTTAAAGTTTGGTAATTAAAGTTTGGCACATTTAGTAATTTCAAATATAGTATTTTCCATATATTGTCGTAGACTTCTGAATTATCACATATACTGTCAGACGGTTTGTAGTTATTAATTCTGCATTAGTTAAATAGATATTATTTTAAGATTAATGTTTAATTGTGTTATTTCGAAAAAAGTTAAATTCACGATGTATATTCGTCTGTATTGTATGGACTGATCCATAATTTTGTTTTTTTGTAGAATTTTAATCGAATGGTGTTTGTTTGATGGTAGGGATGTGTTGATTGTTAATGGTTATCCTATTTGACTTTTCCACAGATTTGATAGGTTTAGAGTATTTATAATACTGTAATAGTTTTATTGTTTAGCGATTGCTCAAATATGTTAATTCAGATTCAGCATTATTTCTCTTTCATTGTCTCTTATATAAAATTTTTAGATGTAATAACATTTTTTAATTTAGATTTTATTTTTATTAATTATTTTTTTTAATACATTAACAATAATTTTTTATATAATAATTAATTTTTATAAACATTTTATTTAATTTTTTCAGATATTAAAGAGCCTTTAGCATTAGCAATAGAGAAGCAGTGGAGGTAATTCCTTACTTTTTTTAATCCTCTTTTGCTGTATTGGTTATATTGCTATATAGATTTATAAAACATGAATTATCAATTTAAGCTTTTATATACTAGACTATTATTAAGGTTAACGAAAATTTTTTTAAAGTCAATGAGAGTTAAGAAGAGTGATGCATAAATTATATTCCATAATCATGTATACTGAATCCACACATTGCTTTTGATGCTGAGATTTACCTGAAAAACACATCAGCCTCTAGGTGCTGCATCCATAATAAAAATAGTTACAAGTCTAGAAACAACAAAGGTTGTACGACCATTATTTCTAATTTATTTATTTGGTTTATGGGATCTCTCCAACTTGACTGTGTTAAGCGTATGCTTGAAGTATTTCTTTCACGTTTTTATTTGCTTATCTTAGGAGGAATGATCTCTTCTTATCTCAACTTCTCAATTGAACTTAGCAATTCTGCAAATTTTTTCTTCTTATATGGTTACTTGCACTGGTCTAGATTTTTAACATAAATAATTACTGTAATTAACTGAACTGTTTATCACAGTTTTCTTATTTCAATAGTATTGCAATTTTCTTTAATAATTGTTTTTTTTTAAACAATGTAGTTATTTAGAAATGAGAATTTTTTCTCATTCTTCAGTAGTAGTTATTTTATTCCGAAAGAGGTGGTTTTAGAAAATGCGAAGATATAAATGATACTTATGTATTTTTTACATGAAAATAAGTAAAAAAAAATATAAATAGAATATGGTAGATTATTGTAAAATAGATTCGATACTTAACCCTTAATTTTGTTCCAAAATTTTAATAAATAAGCTTACAGTTCTGTAAAATTTTGTATCAATTAATTTTAATACATTTGGAAGTTTTAGTAGCTCAATTGTCTTATTGATCCAATTCCATATCCAAATCTAAGTGGAAATAATTTGATAACTCTCTTCTACTCAGAATAGTTAAAACCGGAGCTCAAGGAGGTCTCTTCATTTAACTTAAATTTCTTTAATTTTGGGAAAGCCTTACTATTACTTTAATTAATATATGATCATCTAAAATTACTTTTGATCAAATTGTTTTATTTGTATGATCAGTAATAATAAATGTATTAGCAGGAGCAATTACTATATTTCTTATTAATCGAAACGTAAATACTTTGATTTCACAATTTTAATTATTTTAAAATATATAGTTTTTCTATTTCCGTTAAACCCTTCACTCAACTCACCGATCAAAGCATAAGTTGAAAAGTTCGAGTTGATAACTACTCCACTCTTCGACTTTCATTATTTTTTCCTTATTTTATTCTACAAAATATTTTTTATAAATAGAAAAACTCTTCTCTTACCCAATTGAGGTACTGTTAATGGTTTCAATGCAGGTCTATTTATGTGTGTTTGGAATATGTAATCCTACGTTTGCTGAACTTTATGAATTTTAATCGATGAAATTTGTTCCATTGGTTCCAGCATTTCCATTTTTTTTTTATTAATGAAGATAAGAAAATAAGTATATTAGTTCTACGAGTAAATAACAATTTTATGTTTAATCTTATGGAACTTGATATATATTCTACTTGTATATGAGTTTGAGATGCTTACAAAACGACGCTTAATGAATTTTTTTCTTTTTTTAAATTTTTGAATTGAATTACTATATAAACTATTTATTAAAATAAATAATAATATCATCATTTTAAAAGAATAGTGTAATAAAAGTTCTATTGAAATTTTAAAATTAATGTACATTTTACTCATATCGTCAGAGCTGTATATGACTACAGGACTGTATAGCACTATATTTCTCAGACACAAATAGAACTAACCCATCTCTATATGTTATATAATATTATTGTTAATATGGAATCTAAGTAATCTTAGAAATAGTTTTCTAAGAACGTCAGCTAGTTTGAAAATAGATTGTATTATTGTTTTCCTGAAAAATTTAGAGCAATAAAAACGGTAATTCAAAATATAGACCCAATTATTTAATCATTTATGGGCATTCAGCAAAATGTGCTGTGGGTGATAATACATTAAATTTATTCAACAACATAATTCCATTAAAAAGTAATTAGAATTTACTAATCTGCGAAGAGTATACATGAACATTATTAATAGAACTATATGAGAATTACAAACAATTTTATCATATGATTTTGTTAATTTTAAACTGCATGAGAATTACAAAATGCAATAAAACAAAATAATGAGATGAAAGGTATTATCAATATAAAATATGGTATATCATTATAATAATCTAAATATATGCAATAACTATATTTAATAGCTAATCACAGACTAAATAATAAATAAACTGGTTTACAAATTTTACTACCTCATTAATTGATTGTTCTAGTTTTTTTGTTTAATAACCATATAAAATAAATAGTTGTAATAAACAAGATTTTGATATATATAGCAAATAATATGTTATAAATCATTTAAATTTCTGTAAGTAAAAACAATGTTTTATTATAATAAATTATTGTTGTTATCTCGGGGTATATTTTCCTTCCTAATATACCATAGGCCAACAGTGATTGTTCTTAGTATGATTGACTGAGGTCTTTTGATAATTTCAATATTTGAAGCACTACCATTACCAAATAGCTGAATACCATAAGTGCATATGGGTTTTATGATGCTGTTATACAAGAGTACTTTATACTCTAGGCACAGTGACGATATGTTATTAATCAGCCAGTGCAACTCAGAGGTTTGGAGATTCATGTGTAGTTTTTAAGTTACATTATCTGCTTGTGGATTGGGAATGATAATTACTAACATTGTTGGAGATATACTCCGATTTATGGTAAAAATGAAATGTCTCTATTTTAGTTCAGTAATTTTAATTCGCTATTTTGACAACCATATCTTTACCAAAAATATGTGAGATTGAAATTACACAAAAGTTCAAACACTGTTTTTTTAGTGGTACAGGTGAGATCCAGTACCATTTTACATAATGCAGTTCTGATTTGCACTCTTAATTTTTCAAAATAATTTCAAAACGACTTTTCTGACTTGTTAATAAAAACCACTATTTTGGGCAAATTCGGAAAATGGCGAATAAATTCGGCGATTTTAATTAGATTTTTATGTTAGATCACTCAAAATATTTGTATTAAAACAGTCTAACCTCAATCAAAAAAAATAATGTTTTTAATATTTTAGTGGAAGTCCCATCACATTGAAAATCGAAAAAGTGGAAAAAAGCTTGAAAAAAACATTTTTCATCTGTACATTTTTAGCTATAGCAGCTAAACCAGGTTATTTCACAAAGAAATTTATGGGAGCATATGCTCCACTAGGAGAGGAGGATGAAAGAAAGAGAGAGAGAGATAAGAGATGCAGTGTGATGTTTTAAGAAAAGTGAAAATAACGGTTTTCAGCAAATAACTTGAAAATGGTACACAGGAAGAAAAATCGTTAAGATTTTCGAGTTCAATGGAGAAGTTTTTGGATAACAAGACTTTAAAGTATTTGTAAAATGATATAATTGTTAATGTCGACCTGATGTAAACAATAGGATGTAAACAAAAACTTTTATAATTATAGATTAAGCATAGAACATTAATTTAACAAAATATGTCCACATTTAAGTTCTAAATTTCTAGAAATACAGATGATTTCTATCCCCCACCTTTTTTTCGATCTGGATTTATCTCTGTTTACAGCAAGTTTTCTGAATAAAGTTTTGTGTAAAAATGTAGTGCCAAGTAGTCCATTTTATTTCTGGAGTATTTTTCGACTTATTATTCGCCTTTCTCATTTCGGCATCATAGCCATCAATGAGACTGATTTAGTGAGCGTGTCGCTTCCTTATATCTCGAATATTAAGGTGATGCTCTTCAACTTTTTTCTTTGCTTTAGTGTTTCATCATCGAACTAAGTATATGAAAAGTGTGGTGTAAAAAATACTGATCATTTTAAATTTCAATAAAAACAAAATAAAGTTTTTTATGAAAGATGACTGAAATAATTAGATTTCATAGATAGAACTCCGATAGTCCGGTTTCATTGAAATGGAAATTAATTCCGACTTATTATTTATTATTAATTATTAATTCTACCTTATTTTAATGCACTCTATCATATAAACCCTTAAGAATATTTGCTGTATGTTCGTCGAATTGATTAATAATTATGGTAATCAATTATATTATATGCTATTATTTTTAAATATTTTAATAATAAAAAGACCCTTTTCGATAAAAATTCTTTAAGTACAAGTTAGAATAGATCTACTGCTCATGTTATTGGATGAAACCTACAATGTTGCACATGCACATGCCGTCTTCAAAAAAATTGCTTAATGTGGTGCTCATAAACGTTAATTAAATAATTATAGAACTTTGTGATTACGCTTTTTAAAGAAACTTAGATATCAGTTAATTGGTAGATTGATGCTTTCAGAACAGTAGATACTCAAGAGGTAATTCAAGTCTTCATCATAACCAAATTAAACTCAATTCGATTTTGAAGCGACTTCATTACAAGTTCTTTACTTAGCTCTGAATTAAAACATTTGGGATTTTTTTATTTATTAAAATTTATATAAATTTTTTTAACCAAAATATTAAAATAATGTCCTTCTTATTAGTCCCAACAATATATGTGTAATATACGAGTAACTTTGAGAAACATAAGCGCGTTGCATTTAAAACCTTCGACTGAGACCACAACCAGAACCAAATTCAGAAATTTTTATATCTTTTTACAATTTGTATTCAATTTTACATTAAATTACTTATTATTTATTATTTACAAGTGATACCAACTATTATGTACCCAAAAAGATACATTGGGTAGTCAATTTTCAGTAATAATTCTTTAAAAATAATGGAATTGATTGCTCACCAACCATCCAACGAAACATCCGTTACCGATATGTATATAGATGAAGCGGAATGAAGTATATTATTATTCATTTGTTTAAAAGTTTTTCTCGATATATTAATTCTAAAAATGGTTAAAGAAATTGGATATATCGCATGGACGAAGGTTACTACTGCGACCTTCTAAAAAATTCAATGGACAAGCTAAACTTAAAATAAAATTACAAAAGAGTTTATTTTAACTTATCATAAAAATTTATTTTCTCATTAATAATTTTATCATAATTTTATTATATAATTTTAAATAAAAATTTTAATAAATAATGAATAAATAATAAATATTTCTTATTAAAAAATAAATTAATTTTAGAACATGCATATAATTAATTTAATTTAATACCTCAATATTTATTTATAAACAATTAAATTCGTTAAGAATAATTGTTCATAATTATAATTTTTCCACACAATAGTCTGACATAGAGACGCGAAATTCAATAAATTAATTAATTTAATTAATTTAATTAAATTAATTAACATTACATAATTATTATGATTATTATTTTAAAAAATATAAAATTATTAAAAGGTTTAAAATATTAAACACAAATATATAAGTGCTACTTTTTATTTAAAAAAACATTTTATCATCTTGAACACGGGAGAATCCAAACAGGCATGCGGCAGTCAAGAAGATTCATTGATCCTGAACACATGAAAGTTGATGCTATACTGAACTTCTTACATAACTCTGAAGACTCAATCAGCACATGCAGAATATAGGTGAGATAGAAAGTGATTCCTGTTGTCTCTGTTATGAGGAGAAGGAAACATCAGAACATATTCCATACAACTCCTCAGCGGAGCCAAGACGTAGACTTGACTACCTTGGAAACGGGATCTTAGTTTCAAATCAAATAGGTAAAATTAATCCCACAGCAATTAATCTCTACTTTTTTTTCAGTGCTACAATATAGTTCAAATATGATAAAGTATTGCATTTTATCTTTAATTTATATCATCTGCCAAACTATATAGGCTATATTCTAAGCATTCATAGAAATGGAAGCGAAACATTTGTTTCGTTAAAGCATTTTTAATATAATATGTAAAATTACGTTGTAGATATATTCTGGCGTGTAGTGTATTTTTAATATGCCACACATACAAACGAAATCGTAAAACTGCAATAAATATGTAATACAATAATAACAATAACGGTAATAATAACGATAATGCGTTACATTTATATTGGGCAAAAAGTAATTAGCGTTTTCAGTCAGAACTGGAAACATATTTTTTTCAATTTTTATTACTCTGTATAATACCCATTGGGGTCACTTTCTTATATTTTACTTCTAAAACTAGTATTATTTTATTTAAAAATTATGAAAAATTATGAAAAATTTTTTTATGTAGGTAGATCACGTGTCCCGCAATCCTATTTTGTGTCACTGAACTGTAATAGAAATTGGAACTAAAAATGATTGTCTATCCAGTGAATATATTAAAACTTTCTAGTCAATGTCTATTGATTTTAGCTGGGTCACAAAAAATGTATTTGTTCTAGTATTGTTATAATATAACATAATACCTTTTATTTCAATCAAATCAAATCAAGCTAATTTATTTAATCTATTTGTCTAGATTTAGATATTGTGCAATCAGCCAACTTAACCAACATACTTAGACTATATCAGTCTGCCGTGACACCATTCCTTCAAGCAAGACATAAACAATTTTAATTTTTTTTATTATTATATCTCCTTACTTTACAATTTTAGTTAACCTCCGGTATTTCATTAAATTTTGTATAATTAAATTTCGGTGAATTAGGTGATGAGTATATTGAACTATTCGGAATGAAGAAAGTGATTCTCTTTTATAAAATCTGCATCTGAATTAAAATGCCTAAAATAATTGGTATCCATAACAGAAACTTCTTAAAAATCTATTTTGCACTTTGGGGCATAATGATCACGTTCGTCTATATGGAAATAGTCTTAAACCTCAATTAATCTTTGTTTTGGCATTTTATATATGAGTCAGAAGTTGTTAGAAAATGTCGTATACGCAAAGGAACATATTATATTAAATAGAATAAAGTTAAAACTTCTGAAAGTTTTAGAAGCTCTATGCATTGTGCTCTATGCATTATAATACAACCTGTTAATCTGAATATAAAAAGATAAGCTAACTATGCTAATGAATTTATATGGATTTAAGCCTTTATACCTATGCACTTATGAAGTTTAAAGATTTATTTCATTTTCAATATTACATCAAATAGCTTTTTTGTATATTAAAATTATTTGTACAATAATAACACTATAATTATTTATATTATTTACTTAGTGATTAAAAGCACGAGATATATATATATATATATATATATATATATATATAAGATTCATGCAGTCATTAACTGTTCTTTTAATAAGAATAGTTAAAAATGGAGATACGGAGGAGCTTTGTTAATTCAGCTATATTTTTTCTTCATTTCTTCATTTAAATTTGGGAACTGAAATTTCGTTAGTTCTTTAGTAGTAATAAACTTTGAAATTACTGAATAACTATTATTATTAATATATGACAATCTAGAATTACTTTTAATCAAACTTCTTTATTTGCATGACCAGCAATAATTTCTACATTATTATTTTTATTCTCATTACAAGTATTAGCCAGAGCAATTACCATATTTTTAACTGATCGAAATATAAATACTTCATTTTTTGATCGTGCTGGTTGAGAAAATACTATGAACCCGATCCATCGGAAAAATAAATAATTTTTTTAATATCCGTACTAATTTTGTTAATGATTTTGATAGCGTATTTTTGGAACAAATGCATAGCAGTTGTGTTGTGATGTAAACAGTCAGATATGCAGACAAAATTTTTATTTGTAGTTTTTTAATTTCATCACGGTGTATACATTGTGACCGAAAGGTTTTCGGAAGTTCTCATTTAAAATTCGCGCGCTGTATATTTTTCGATATTTTAAGTTTATGTAGTTTGGCAGCACTTTCCTTAATTACTATGCCAAAAATGAGCGCGATCTGTCAGACAGTTCGTTTACGGCAGCTGTTGAAACCAGTTCCCCTCAGTAGTGCGTTGCGAAAAAAACAATGGAAAAAAATATTGAACAAAGAGTTTGCATCAAATTTTGTGTTTCGAACGAAATTTCGTGTGCAGAATCGTTGCGAATGCTACAAAAGGCTTATGGGTAATCAGTTTTATCGAAAACTCAAGTTTATGAGTGGTACAAAGCCTTTCAGGACGGTCGTACGACCGTCGAAGACATGCCGCGTTCTGGACGACCTTCGGCCTCTACCACCGACGAAAACATTGAAAAGGCAAAGGAAATCGTGTTCCAAAATCCTCATGTGAGTGTTAGAGAGATAGCACGAGAGCTAGGCATCGGTCGTGAGAGCTATCCGCCGTAAACGGCCTCAATTGTGGAAGGATAATTCATGGATTTTTCATGACGATAATGCTCCCTCGCACCGAGCCAACATTATCAACGATTTTAAGGCCAAACATTCAATAAATACCATCAAACAGCCACCGTATTCACCTGATCTTGCACCGTGTGACTTTTTCCTGTTTCCCAAACTCAAATTACCACTCAGAGGAACGCGTTTTGAATCCATAGAAGACGAAAAACAGAATTCGCAGAGGGAACTCAAAGCCATACCGGAAATCGCCTATAAAAAATTTTTTGATGATTGGAAGAAACGTTGGCATTTGTGTATCGCTTCTAATGGAGCATATTTTGAAGGAGATAAAATAAATATTGATGAAGATTAAGAATTTTGCGTTTTATTTAAAACTTTCCGGAAACTTTTCGGTCACAATGTATATATTATATTATATTGCAAACGGATGAATTGTTGCCTGATTATTATTCCAGTGAATACCTTGAACAGAGTTTCGAACAACAAAAGCATAATTTTTCAAAATTTTTCTTTCAAAACTCTGTCCGTTTTTTGACAGACATTGTTTGTACGTAACGGTGTCAATCATGTTGTCATCAAATATCTCCAAAAATTGAGGATTGATGTTTTCAGTTCCAGGACATTTGGCGCAGGTTCCTTAAAAATATTCTGTGAGTGAAGTATAGCAAATCATCCGCTGTAGGCAATCTTTATAGTCATATATCAGCTCTCTAGTGCATGCAGTCAATGTTTTCATATTTACTTCATCTATCACTCATTTTCCGTTTTCGTATTTGGATCGTATACAAAAACTGAATGTGTGCCACTCGCTCCTGCAAGAACGCAATGCTGTTGTCGATGCTTTTTCTATCAGCTTTGACGAATACGCACTCTTTCTTCCCAGGCATTATTTGACTGTTTTCCTCACATTTGAACAAGTTTTTAAACCGCATCGGTTACATGTTTTTCTAGCAATGGACAAGTTTTCGGATTTGGGTCTTCTAAGATTTCTTTTTTTTAAAACAACAGTAATCATACATTTTGTAGCGTTTGAGAAATGAGTAGTGACCCTTTCGGAAAGATCAATTATGTATCACACCCAATATTATTATTTTCATAGTTTTATCTGTTGTTTTTCCTGTAGATTCTTTAAAATTGATGTGGCTTATCGTCTTAATTACAATTTATCGTAATAAATATTGAAAGGTTTTGAATATGTAATTTAAAAATAGAGATGAGATGAAAATTATTTATTCAATAAAAAATCTTCTAAGAACAAAAACGGTCTAAAAAGTTTCATTTTTATGTAGAATTTAATGATAAATTCAATTCAGTAATGAAAAACAAAAATTTTTGTACAGTTTTTCTTCGAAAATTGATTTAATGGTATTATGGTGCGTATGAGTAACGTGAAGGACACCTCATAAATGAATTTCTTTTAATTACTTCTGAAAGGAATATCACACTGGAAATGTTTATTTTTTAAGTAGAATTTATATATTAATTTGAATCAAAAGTAAAAAAAAAAACAAATTTGTGTGACATAATCCTTTTTTTTTTTTACTGAAAAATCGTGTGTATGTGTTTGGTGTGATATGAAGGATAAATAAATTTTTAAAAGTACTTCTAATGACAATATCGTCTAGAAATTTTTGAGATTTGTGTAGAATTTTAGTACTAATCGAAAAAATATTATATAAGAAGATATGTAGTATATTCTATGAAAATTCATTCTATGGAAATGTAGTACGCATGTGCTTGATGTGTTTTGCGGGAGAAAAAAAAATATTAAAAGATTTCAAAAAATAATGGGTTCCTGAAAATTTTTATTTCGTAGTAAAATTTAAAACGGAATCTAAATAAAATATAAAAAATGAAAATTTAAAGACCAG
Source organism: Teleopsis dalmanni (assembly GCF_002237135.1). NCBI lineage: Eukaryota > Metazoa > Arthropoda > Insecta > Diptera > Diopsidae > Teleopsis > Teleopsis dalmanni. The sequence continues at coordinate 69,899,002 of NC_051848.1, read as the reverse complement.
TTTTGAGAAATTTTTTTTGAAATTTAACGGTTTTATTAGTAATTAAATATAAACAATTTTAATTGTTTAAACAATTTCATAAAATTTCAATTAATTATCTTTGAAACGCTGTCAATTTTAAGTTTCTACCTTTTATAGAACTTGAGATATAGCCATTTGAAAATGTGTCTACTATGCCAATTCTCAAAACCCGATGGGTCCATATCTCCTAGGAAGAAAATCACAAAATTTTTTCCCGATATACGGTTTTTCTTATTTTATGAAAGGAGCTCATAAAAAAAATTTCAGCCAAATCGGAGATCATGAGATCAAAAACGTGTCCGAGTTGTAAAAGAATGACCCATATGCAGGGTGATGTTTTGAGAAAGGTGAAAATAACGGTTTATCGCAAACAACTCCAAAATGGCACATAGAAAAAAAGATTATTATGATTTTCGAGTTCTACAGAAGATTTCTTTATAGGAAATGTAGATCTCGTCTTTGGAAAATAAAACTGTTATTTATTTGTTAACTAGCGTAATTGAACAATTTACTTTTTTATATAGCAGTAGGTATATTATCATTTCTTTTTACGTTGACTTAATTGCACTAATGTAAGCACATACTAATGTTCTCAATACCTTGAAGTCAAAAATAAATAAAATACTGGGTGCAATTTTAATTTACTGGGCCCACCAAGTATTTAAGTCGAGTCAATTACTTTGAGCAACTTTTCCCACATAATTCGCATATGCACATAAAGTTCATTTTTCTAGATGTCCAGGTTTATATGTTGTAAGCTGTTTACATTGCTTGTACCAACACTCGTCATGTAGCACCAACTATTATATCCAATTTTCATATTGATTGCACAAACAATGGACAATGGTTCAAAATCAATTTTAACCTTCGAAACTAGTTTTTCGAAGTTTTTGAAACTTCGATGCTGCTTCCAGATTATTAAAATGATTGCGCCGTGTGTTAATAAATATAAAAACTTAATAGGTCATCCCCAATGTTTTTCGAAGCAGAACCATTTCATTAATGGAATTGTGCTATATAGGTTACCAAGTATATGCCCAGTGACTTTATAGTCTTTGGAAAAGATGCTGTGGCATGACCTCCTAGATACGGTTTGATTTATGCAATCGGATAAGTTAGGTTTGCGCTCTAAAATATTGATTCTGAAATGTTGGTGTATAATCTGGAATGTTTGGCATTGCTAGCGTCATTAAAATTTTTATCGAATATAATATATATGATTCATTTATTCAAACTGTTTTTCTTTTCATACAATTTAAAATTTCACACCATTTGAAAGAACTGCATTTTATATGGATGAAAATAAAGAAATGTTTAGTCGTTTTCTATTATCGGAGTGAACTTGAATTTATTGGATTTATGGTAAGGGAGAGAGTCCAGAAATAAATTGAAAACTTGAAAATTGAATATTGATTTTTTGTTCTTTTAACTATTGCTGTTGTTATTTTCATCATAGTTCAAGGTAAGTGAGGTTTTTAGTTTCAGATCGGCTTGAATTGCAGTTTTCGGTTTAAAAACTAATGGGTAGGATTCTTCTGCACTACCGTTTTCGTGCTTATTTTCAGGAGGTGATTTTATACCTGTAACCGTTTTCTTTTCATGCATACTATCAAGACTTAATATTTGTCGTCTATGTGGTGTAAATCTTGTTCTGTTAATATTGCGTTTTTTGAATGAATACAAATGCACAAGTTGTCTATCATTTTCTTCAGTTGCTTTGCGAAATACAAAAAAAGGAGCAATTAGTGAACAAGATTCTACCTTATGAGGAAAAGTTTTTAACCTATAGATTCTATTGTTTTCTGATATATTATTGTCTACGTCTTGTGATGTGGCATTGCCGGGTTTTGTAATTACAATATTTTTATCCTCAATCATTGAAGAAGTACTTGTTACATCAGCGGAAAGTAGCCTCATATTGCTGCTTTCAGCTACAATGGCCATTGGCTCGAACTCCCTTAAAGATTTAGCCAGCACTTTAATTTCCTCTTCTTCTTCAAATACTGATATGGGTGCTTCTCCATTATTTTCAGTGTCTAAATCAAGTAGGGACTCGATCAAAGTGTACAAGTGCGCCCTAGACAGGATTTCATGTTCAACAGACATTGTGCAGTTGTGTTCTTTTGTACTAAAATTTATTTATTTACTTTAATGAACATTGTGAAATTAAAAATTTTGAAAATTAATTATTTTATAGCTAAATTTTAGTTTCTGAATTTTGAAAAACAGAAAATGCAAGAAAAAATTGGATGTCAAACTTTAAAAATAAAGAAAACTATTAAACATGAAATCTTTACGTACTGAATTTTTTATAAATCTAAATTTATTAATATATTATATGTATATATTATATATTTATATTCATATCGGTATCCCGTATCTCGGATATCCCGCCAGACTGTGTAGGATGGGCGCCTTTGTCCATATTATCCCTTTAAGCATTGCTTTGATAGACAGTCAAACTTCATACACATCAGACTGACGTTATAGTCTTGAACTTAGTTAACTTTTGCGTTAACTTACACTCTGAAATACCTACCCGTAGTCTATTCGGATATTACCACTTTGCCACATAACAAAAACATAAAGAAACTAAATATATTAAAACAACATCTCTTTTACAATTACACCAAGGATGTTACTAGTTAGGTCACAAACATAAACTAAAAGACAACACACTCTTTAACTTAATATAATAGAAGATATTTGTTCTTTCGACGATCTACGCTGATTTATTAGTGCAGGGCTTACCTGTAGCTAAATTACAATCTGTTATTACCCGCACACCATAACAAAAGTATCTCACACCACATGCCTACTTCATGTGGGTCTCAAAAATTGTATCGTTTATCTGACAGCATATTTACATAGCATATAATCACGAAGAGTTCTACCAATATTCACTAATTATATTGGTAATAAACAACTATATTGGTAAATATAATCGGTCCTCAATACGAAATCTATACAAATCGCTTAGCCAATTTTACAGTAGCCTAATCAATCAACTGTTTTGACTTGAATTGGTCACATAGTGTTGATCTTCTGAAAGCGTATCCCTTGATTTATTCGATGATATGTTTGACAAATTTCCTCAAAACAATTGTTAAAATGTTCTTGCTATTAAAATCTTCAATCTTTTAATTTTAATTTAATTTAAATTTAAAATAGAATTATTAAGTTAAACACACACACACAAAAATTCGCTTTTATTGTAAAAGTAAATAGTTAAGTGTTTAACATTATTCAACCTTTATCAACCATCGCTCGTCATCGCTACACACTGTATTTTTGCAAAACGAGTCTCGTCGGATCCGGGACAGACTATATGGGTAATAACTGACAATATAAATGGAATAATAGAAAACAAATACTTAATCTAATTCTAGTTATGTGATTTAGGACGTGTGCGAGTGAGGCTAAGTTGATGCTAAACCAAATGGGAGATTTTTTGGGATTTTTTGCACTGCACACATTTAGCCATTTATCAACACGTATCGACACATCTCTACATTACCGGCACAACTTAGTATTTCCCTTATTTAGAACGCAACTTAGCCTAACTCGCACACGACCTTAATACTAAATACTCGTAAGTACACATGTTTTCATATTTTTCTGTTGATCTCGTTATAGAACAGTCGATAATTAGTTTTGGGACTTGGTTATATATATATATATATATATATATATATATATATGTATATATATAGTATATATATATATATATATATATATATATATATTAGTTTGTATGTTTAATGCATAATCCTTTTGTTACTTTTCGAATATGATAAGCAATGTTAATATAGTAATCAGTTTTCATAATCATAATAGTTATTGTGCAGTCAATTATGCGTAAGAAATGTTCACATGTTGTTATGTTATTTTTCGGGCCTGTAATTTATTTGAAATGTCGTTTCAGATACTTGTATTCAAGTCATTAATTTATTAATTGTTCAATTAAACAACTTAGTCTTACCTGTCACTTCAGTTGCTGAGCAACAATTACAAATTAATATATAAAAATAAATGCCACAATAAAGCTGAGCACAAACATCAGTTTGAAACACTGTTATCTTCCTTCCCCGATTGCGCTCCACATCCATAAACTGTCCGCAAGTTTTTACGTAATATTGCCACAATTTGCAACTGTCAACATTTGCAACAAACGGTGGCCAAAAAGCGGTGACGGCAAAAGTTTCACCAACGACATAAGCCGCAATTGAGTTACGGGCCAAAGACTGAGTCTTGACCAAAGACTAACCTAAGCTTGGCCGCTAGACTAATTAATAATTTTGTGTTAAACGTTGTCTGGGTGTAAAATTGCAAATTGTAATCGAACATAGTCAAATATACTAGATGACATGCAAAAGGAGGGGCGCCGCATGATAAATTCAGTACAACTTATCATGCTTAGCTCTTGAATTGATTCTTCACGGCTTTTTGGCTTTTTGCTTTATTTCAGTTGGAAGACAGTTTGTGGACTGGCAAACTGTAGGAACATATGTATGAACTCGTTCTCCATAGTACTCCATGGTCTATGGAGTATTAATCGCAGTTTATTTAATTTTTGAGCGCGGTACTGCTGCAATTGCCTTTCAGGCATTTGTTATGTTGACATGCAACGAGTAAAAATGAGATTTCAGAGCCAAATTCAAGATTTTGACAGCTGTTAAGTTAAATATGGTCACGTTTTATTACAACTGACACTTAAGGTTATAGTTGGCAATAATGTTGACAGATTTCATATGATTTGGAATAAATTGTAATGTTGAATTAAACGCTGATATGTTGGCACATGCAATTATAATGGCAACGAAATAAATATGTAAAAATTATAAATTATTTTGAATTTACAAAAACATATACATATGTAACTCACAATTTTTCTATAAATACAATAGAGAAAAGATTTAATATTTTTACATATATGGGTAAAATTCGAAAATGATTGTACTACTATATACAGCCAAAAATGATTGCACTTTTCTTGAAGAAATCGACTCATTCTGATATGCTTCTCTTATTTCAATTTTCCATTCATATAATTAATATGAGATTCAAATCTTTTCAATTCCTAACTTCTTAGTCCAGGAAGTCCTAAAAGAAAAAAGTCCTCTAATAATAAAAAATTTGTTTCGATTATTCAAGATATTTGAATGCATATATATATATAATGAAAATACTAAATCAATTATAAAAGTTAAACATTTTAAAAATACTAAAAATATTAAAAACACTTAAAATACTAGGAATAAAAAAATACTCAATATAATAAAAATATTAAAAATGTTAGAAGTACTAAAAATACTTAAAATACTAAAAATATTATAAAATATTTAAAATACTTGAAATATTAAATATACTAGAAACACTAAAAATATTAAGAATACTTATAAAAATACTAAGAATACTAAAGTTACTAAAAATATTAAAAACAGTAATAAAACTAAAAATAAAACAGATAATAAAAACACTAAAAATACTTAATATACTAAAAATACTTTAAATGCTAAGTATACTAAACATATTAAAAACACTTAAAATACTAGGAATAAAAAAATACTCAATATAATAAAAATATTAAAAATATTAAAAATGTTAGAAATATTAAAAATACTTAAAATACTAAAATATTATAAAATTCAAAAAATACTTGAAATATTAAATATACTACAAACACTAAAAATATTAAGAATACTTATACTTATAGAATACTAAAACTACTAAAAATATTTTAAACACTAATAAAACTGGAAATAAAACAAATAATAAAAACACTAAAAATACTTAAAATACTAAAAATACTTTAAATGCTAAGTATACTAAAAATATTAAAAACACTTAAAATACAAGAAATAATAAAAATACTAAAAATAAAAATAAAAATATTAAAATTATTAAAAATACTAATAATACTCAAAATACTAAAAATATTAAAAACACTTAAAATACAAGAAATAATAAAAATACTAAAAATAAAAATAAAAATATTAAAATTATTAAAAATACTAATAATACTCAAAATACTAAAAATATTAAAAATAATAAAAATTTTTAAAATACTATATATATACTATGTACTAAAAATACTAAGAATACTAAAAATGCTGAAAATGTTAAAAGTATTAAAAATACTAAAAATACTGAAATTACTATAAATATTAAAAACATTAAAAATACTAAAATTACTAAAAAAAAAACTAGAAATAATTAAAAGACTTAAAATAATAGAAATACTACAAATACTTAAAAAACTAATTAGACTAAAAATACTTAATAATAAACACTTAAGTTTACTTTTCTTCCGCTTTCACAACATTTTAAGTATAACTAAGTTACAAAATACTATTGAAACTAGTCACCCTCCAATTTTGGTCATAGGATAGAAAGATCCTCTAATAGCTTACACTATAAAACATTGCCAATTTTGACCAGAGGATAGATGGATCCTCTAATAGCTTACACTTTAGAACACTGCCAATTTTGACCAGACGATAGATAGATCCTGTTTGCACAGAATTTACTAATAAAAGCAATCGCTTATACCTACCATGCACTTACGACCTAGTTTCCCTCCCTAACTCGACAGTCCACATTTAGTATAGATAAATTTATAATACAAATATTAAACTTTATGATTTTTTTATATAATTCCTTCTCTTGATTACTAGAGTAAGGGTGAAGCATTGTATTATTATGGTTTATAATTTATATCTGTCTTCTTTATTCCTAAAACAAAGTGAGGTTTAAGTGGTTTAAGTGAGTTCGATTCTCAAATTAAGGCATTCAATGCCTTCCACAGCATAAAAATCAAATTATTTGGGTTTAAATAATTTAACCCAATTTAATTAGATAAATTAAAATATCGATTTGCTACTTCCATAAAACGAATGCACTCAAACATTTTTCAAATGTTATCGTTTTTATGTAAGCACCTTTCTATGCAGTACAGACTACAATGGACACCGTTTAAAGTACTTGTATATTCAAATTTATTTCAACGATCCTTACAATCATAAAAATAAACCTATTGTGATATTATAACTGGTACTATAGCATAGCAGTACTATAGCAGTACTAAAACTGCTATAGAAGAAGATATTCAACCAAATCTACAGATTTCAAATCTATAGCACATCATCTTACATCTAAATACTTTCAATCATCTTAACGCAGCGTCATTCAAAACTATGTCTTTCTGTGCTAGAGATGTAAGCCAGCTAACGTCGATAAGCATAAAAAATTCATTCTTAAAATATTCCCATAAAAACGGTTCCACCATAACTACTTCAATTTGGTGACATTACCAGTATGTCAGATCTATTGGTACGCACACACATATATCAACAAGTTTAGTTGTTGACTTCAAATGACTCTCCCTGAAAGAGATCACAGCTGATACGGTGTCTGCAAATTTCTTGACATGCCTTAGATAATTACAATATATCACAAAATGATATCATCCATCACTAAATGGTTTTAATTTATTTAATTAGTCTTTCAATGACTGCATACATCATCAGAGATGATATTAGATAATGAGTATTAGAAAAAGTTTGTAACATCAATTCAATAATCGGATAATCGATTGCTTAGAAAGCTTATGACACCACTTCATTAATATTTAAAGGTTTTTTAGAGCACACCAACGCTTTTCCACACCAAGCAAGTTTCTTAAATCAATTTCTAGAATATATACGCTATGTTTTATAAATACCATCAGATCTTTATTCCAAAAAGCATTTATAATTGCTCATTAATTTTTCAAACGGCCCGTTTGAAGTTTTGAAAATATTAAATGCCCAAGTATTTACTATCAAAATAAGCGACAAGTCCCTTAATGTTGCAATCAAAAATCTTAAGCCGATATTCCTTAACAGCAAGGAACATCTTCTTGCAGATCCAATCGAAACTTTTTAGAAGTCTCAGTAAATATTTCCTTTGAAGATGAGCACGTAACACAATATAAAAAAAAAGTTAGCCTTAACCTTTCACGACACATGCTCATCAAAGTACGGCAACGAAATTACTAAATTCATCCATTTAGATAATAAATGGTGCCTTTACAGTAGCACTGCAAATGACCTTACTTAGTATTATTGTTAATCCATTCGCCATCTAAATGTCACATAAATGATCCAAATCCAAATCATCCAATGATCCAAATGTCATTTTTCCATACAAAATGAGCACTATTTTGCTGAATTGCTGTTAAAATTGTGGTCATTTTCCATGGTGAGAATAATACTTAAAGTGACAATATGTTAGTCTAAGAAAAAAATTAAAAAATATAAAGAATTTTAGTTCCGCTTTAAAATTTTACGACTTTTCCTAAAATTAAAGAATTAAAAATGATTCTAGGCTTGTAATTGGTTATGGCCAATTGGAATTTAAATCAAATTAAAAGTGAATTATATTATAAAATTGAAAAATTAGATAAATTGTTAAATATCAAACTTCACAAATACTATTTTATTTCACTTAATATTTCATAATTACCAAAAACGACATCGGCAACTTCTTTTTACAATCTTTATAATTTTTTATTGGTCCAAAATAAGTTCAATTAAAAAAATAGTTCTCAAAATTTACTGCACTAATTATCTCCCCATCATTGGAGAAGACACTTGCTCTTTTCAGTGAAGATAGTGTGGGGGGAATTTTTTTAATCCCTGAGGTTCATTTTATCAGTTGTTCGAGCTGACGCGTTATCGTGATACAGAAAGTATCAACATATTTCATATTCTTCCAACAATATGTCAAAAACTTATGGAATACAGGTATCAGTACATCAGAGTGGGGAGTATTGTGTGCTGAACAATTCTCCAAATATCCGCCTGATGACGGAAGTCCCTAAAATTGTAAGTGTCAAAAGAGTATAATAAGACATCTTCTACTGAATGAGTTAAAATTGTTGGAAACCTTAGTTGTTAATTAGAAGAGGTGAAATGCTTCAAAATTAAAAATAATTCTCATATTAACTGTATAACCTAAACGTACAAAAACTACATTAAAGTAGGCTGATAGGTATAAAAAATTTGAATATCCCAAAAAAATTTGAAATTTTCATTTATAAATATTTTCTTTAGATTATTGCAACAAGAATGTTTCACATAAATTTGGTGTGACTCTAAATATTCTTTAATATAAAAACAAAATTTGGCATATAAGTAAATATTCTTCAGACTGTCAAAAAAGATGGGGATTAATAGCGCTTACTTATTACATATAATGACTGAAATAGGTGCTCCAGCAACCCCCGTCAAAATCGCGAAGCGTATAGCTGGAAAGCTATGGAATAAAATCAATACCAGAAAACTATTAGAAGATGTGATGTTGGCGTTGACGAGAGGCATTATATTTAAATATATTAAAACATGCAATGGGTACTATTACAACTTAGACGATACGAGAAAATTAATGCAATATTTAGAAGATGAAAAGAGGAACCAACACAAGGTAAGGTATATTGTGTTGGAGTATCAGACCTGTGTAATATATTTAAATTTTCTTTCAAAGGTTAAACGTTTTGCGAAGAAGCGTAAATGTGGCGAAATGTCTAGTGAATCATATAGATCTGAATTTTCGTCGCCTTCTCCAGTAAAAAAATGTAGACGTGAATATAGTGCCACAACAGTGCTTGGGAATAGTTCTCTGAGAATCTCTGAACAAAGTACAAATCTCACCTCTTCATACAGTTTGAACATTATTGCTTGTAAGAAAAAGAAGTCTACTTGTGGTGCTAAAGTCTTGACTGCTGAGATGGCTAAAACAAATTTCGCTTACAAGTTCGATTATCAGTTGTGTAAGAACTGCCATAAAATATTGAAAGAAAGCGTTGAAGATCCATGTACTTCTATTTCTAATAGAACTGGCACTGACAGTGATTCTGATTATTCTGTTTCTGCCAAAAATAATGTCGATGGGCCCAGCGATAATTATGCATTGTTTCAAAAAATTTCCAGCAGAAATGTTTGTAAGAAAAATCAAGGCTATATGACATTGTCAGAAAAATCTACTGATCTTGACGGCAAACTCCGACAAACTAATAATTTGGATCAGAGCACGATAAATTCACGCTGTGATCCAAGTGAACCTGATAGTATTAAATCTAAATCGGAAAATAATGACAAAATATGGTTTGATGATGAAATATGTCAACGATGCTGGCTTGAAATCTATCAATGCGAAGAGCATAGTGATCTATCTGATTGCGAAGAATAAACTATAGCTATTTTAGATATTATCTAAATTTATTAGTATAAAATGTGACGTAACAAATAATTATATTATATTCTAAATTGTTAAAATCGAATTGTTCACATTCGATTCTTAATTTAATAAAAAATGTAACTTAATACATATTCAAAATTGACAGTTTCCTAGTCTTAATTAAATTGTATTAATCAATTAAATTAAAAAATTAATTAAATGGTGCAAGAGTATATGGTGTAGTATAAAGAAGAGTTAGAGAAGTTAGCAAAAAATATTAAAAATAAAGTATTTCTTTAGAATAAAATTTGTATAATGTTTCCAAAATTATATTGATTTATGAATGTTTTCAAAATTATATAATTTACGAATCACTGGAAAATACTTTAAATAAAATGAAAATTTTGTAGTAAATATTGTTAAGTTCTTTGCACGAGGGTCACTATTTACATGGCGCTCATTGGCAACCCCTCATAATGTAGGTGCGAACTTATATTTTCATACGAAAATCTATATGTGTTGCGTTATTGCGATTTCCGATCTGGATGATCAAGATAGGAGTATATCGATAAACTCACATATACTTTGGGCAACAAAGCCTAATTCTTAACAACTATAAAACGCTGGTAAAACAAATTTCATCGCGAAGTTGGTTCCCTCGTTTTATGAAATTTATTTGAAATCAGACTAATGGTAATTATAAGATATAGAATAGATATAAGAGATAATTCAATATATTAAAAGGTAATGAGATAGTAATAAGTGAATTTCGTAGTACATACATATGTACAATAAATATATACTAACTCAGATTGGTTGTAATCGAAGTGCTTATATATGTAACAAAATATTTCTTTTTTTGTCTATTTGTAATGTGATTTTGTGATTAAATGTGATTTTGTAGGGTTTCAAATTGAATTATGTAATTTAGATGTTACCATCACGATAACATCTTAGAAACGGTATTTCTGCAATTATAATTTTTTACATTTTTCAACACATACGAACCAATCATGCCAACAATCTAAGAAGAGCATCGAAATTTCTAAAATACAAAGTTTAATTCTTAATAATTAAACTTCTCCTTTTACTTATAAGTCAAAAGTCATAAAAGCTCACGTGATATATTTATCATTATTATATTAGGGAATTTGAGGTACAATCTAAAGATCTATTGTACTCCCTTGATGGACTTAAAGCTTTTCTTCAAATGAGACTTTTACTGTAAATTGTAGTATTAAGCCTACATTATAGAATTTTATTTTTTCATCCGATATTAGGTGCCCTTCTAGGTGACAATAGGTATACTATGCAACAAGAGAATAGAAGAATAAATAGACTTTAACCAAAGAATCTATAGTACAAAGAAGTGCCACGCTCATACAAACAAAATATCCACTTTATTTTGCTGGTGGATTTATAATAAATCCACCCAACCTCATGCAACAATGTTCGATCGAGTCACAACTGGTATGATGTCCAGTTCAAACTCATTGCAACCCACAATTGTTTTTATACGCCTGTTTCTTTTGCCTTTCTTGTTTTTATTTGTCTATTTTATTAATATACATTGATTAGTAACGAAGTGAATGGTAAAGAAATCCCTGAAATAATTTTTTAATATACTTTGTTGCTTTATTTTCTTGTACTGGAAAGGCCTATATCATAGGAGTAAAGAGTAATAGAACATATTTTTTTTTATTGCAACAAATGATGCACTACAAAAACCATTATGTATGTACAAATGTGATATTGGAGACATTAAGTCTGCAGTACATAAATAGGTTTGTTTTTATTGCACATTTGTGCATATATTTTACCTCAAAAGGAACTACTTCTTAATAGTTTGAATTTTTGGTGACTTTTTGTAATTATTTTAAAAAATATTTGCAAGATTCATATAAAAGTTTTTGAAAAGTATTTTAGAGAAATTAAAAATATTAGAAATGTAAGAAAAATTTTAATGCAAAAATGTGTAGAAGTCACTAAAACCACTATTAATGCCTCCTGGTTTGAGGAAACGCATGAATGCTATTTACACCGGATTGAAATGTTAAAATTGGTGTTTACGATATTGCTTCGGAAACATTGCGCATGGACAACATTTAAGAATAAAGCTTCATAGAATGAAAAAAATCAGATTTGAGACATAAATAAATTTGTAATGTGTTTTTACACTACAATTCATACCAATAGCAAACAGGGAATTTTGTTTTTGTTTTATACTATTAAATTAAAAAAATTATCAAATGTACACAATTTTGATTTCGTCACTGAAATGCTGTTTGATCGCTTGAACATTTTACAGCGAACAAACACACAAACATGCGTATAATGTAATACAGAGGGTTTCATGTATGATTGAATACGTATGCAGTCGGGCTTTTGTCAGCCTTACTTGACTCACATATAGGTTTGAACTGAACATCATACCAGTTGTGACTCGATCAAACATTGTTGCATGAGGTTGGGTGGATTTATTATAAATCCACCAGCAAAATAAAGTGGGTATTTCGTTTGTATGAGCGTGGCACTTCTTTGTACTATAGATTCTTTGCTTTAACCAAAGAATGTATAGTACAAAGAAGTGCCACGCTCATGCAAACGAAATACCCACTTTATTTTGCTGGTGGATTTATAATAAATCCACCCAACCTCATGCAACAATGTTCGATCGAGTCACAACTGGTATGATGTCCAGTTCAAACCTATATGTGAGTCGAGTAAGGCTGACAAGAGCCCGACTGCATACGTATTCAATCATACAAATTAATGTTCGGGTTCTTTGTTTAGTTTTTTAAAAAATATACTTTATTTATTATATTTAATTAATTTATTTAATTACAATTTTTGTGACATAGTTTAACTATTATATTTGTTGAATATCGGTTGTTTTTAAAATATAATTAACTTTTTGTTTCAAGACAGCAAGACCGACCAAAGACTTTGGATAACGACTATTTTAGTTTAACCTTTGCTAAGGCTTAACCGTTTTGTTTCATTTCTTTATAACGACTCAACCGTTTAGTTTCAATCTTTCCTAACGACTGACAATTCAAAGTTTTTCCTTTGATGCCTGAAGTCGTTATTTAAAATCTGAAATTGGATTTTATCCAATTGAATTCAAGCTTCTAAAATTCCTAGGAATTTTCTGGAAGCGTCTTTTCTCCATCCAATAGGATTGGAGCTTCTATTTGCTAAAGCACCTCGTCAGCGTCTTTAGCTTTGGCGTCAATAGCCAGATGACGATATCTATGTCCAATAATGATTGAACAATTCATCGATCAAGTATTTCGAATGATACTTGATCTGTTTTGCACAACATAGTTGCGTCTTTAAAGAAAAACAATTTTGTTTTCTTTTGCAACATTGTTGCCATAAGAAGTGCAGGCAGTAAGCCTGACTGAAATTAAATATACAAACGCGCGTAGGCGTTATGAAATATCTTAATGCGCAATTCTTGGATGCGCATACTTGAGATACAAAAATTATGTGTAACGGCAAAGTGCCGTTATAGTAATACAGGGTGTTAACTCCCCCCTTTCTAAGATGAATCGTCCCGATTCATGAAATCAGAAATTTGTTGATCTAAGGCATTAATACAATGTCTTGATCCTTGTTAACTGTTGTCGTCTTTGGTTTAATTTTAAAATATCTGTAGCATTTATGGCTACTATATATAATAACTAATATTATTACAATTGATAGTGTAGATAAAGAAATGGGGCTTTCATTATAATCATTTTTTAATATATTAATTAAATCTCTGTTATTTAATTTAATTTCTTGTTCACTTGAATCAACATATTCAGTGACATTAAAATCGTTAAAATAATGGTTCAAAATGTATAAATTTATTTTGTTTTCTGTATTTTCATATATAACATTATCTATGTTTATTGTATCATTAAAAGTTATTAAGTAAGTTCCGGAAATATTATTATTATTAACAGAGTGATTTCCGGTAAGAAGTATTGCCCCTTCTTTTATTATATCTATATTTTTATTTTTTTCTTTAGATTTCTTACAATATGTTTGTCTTTTGTTTAAAATATCAGAAAGACAATTATTTACATTATTTATTTTACAATATATATTTTTTTGTTCTACTTTACAATTATCAATATTATAGTAGATACTTTGACATTTTATTATTTCATTTGGGATAATTAAGTTTCCATCAGACTGGAATATAGGCCTTGTTTCGAAAAGAATACATTTATCAGTTATCAGAGGATACTTGATATATATTATTATTAATGAATTTTTTTGGACAATTTTGAAAGTAGAGACGTCCAGCAGATCGATTATAGAAATTTGTTTATATTCATGTTGAAGTATATCTTTAATTTCTTCAAAGTGTAACACAGATGGATATAAAATGTTTGCTTTTGCTAAAGCTATTGTCTGAATAGTATTTTGTAATTCAGTTATTATGATTTTTAGTCTGTGCCTTCGCACAATTTTTTGATATACGTGTCCCGTTAATGTGTCAACCGTTTGGGTCAATCTTCGAATTGTTTTGAACAATTCTGAATTCGTAGAATATTGTTTATTATTGTTTATGATTAGGTCATTTATTTTACTTGTTATTTGTACAAAGTCGTCATGGTCGGGGGTTCCCGTTATCCATTTCCAGACGGTGCCTAATTCATTTATTCCTCTTTTGAATCTTTTATTCTCGAGTTGACTGAGTAGAGTTTCTACTAGTTCTATTTCCATTTCTACGTCAATAAATTCTGCTTGGTTGTAAGAATGTTTTTTCTTTTCAATTTCGAAAAATTGCTTTTCGTCACTTAGAATGTCTCTATAATAGGTTAAGTTAGTGACGTGTAGAATGTCACTATAATTATAATATGTCAAGGCGTCATTATTTTTTATTAATATGTAATTATCCCTAGTATAGTCTATTATTTCTCCATTTACTGATAATATCAGTATAATTAGTTTGATATATACAAACATGCTGAAATAAAAAAGGATTTATTTTATATAAATTTATTTTTTATATTATCCTTATGAATAATTCTATTCCTATTATTTATTCTAATTTTATTACCAAGGTCTTCTTTTACTATTTGTCTTTTAAATCTTGGTTGTAACTTATTTCGTTCACCAATAATTCTTTCATATATGACCTGGCCTACATCAAAGCTTTTATCTAAGCGATTTTTATTATGGCATTTTAGCATTCGTGCTTGTGCCGTTTTCAATTTTTCATGAATATGTTCATGATTAATATTGTTAAAGAAGACATCATTTGGTCTTTCTTTTATGATTGTGTGGATTGTTTTATTATATTGTTGGGCAGATCTCAATATGACTTCTAGGTCATTTACAAGATTATATTCTTGTTTAATACATCTGCCAATCTCAACAATTGTTGAGTGGACTCTT
>NC_051848.1:69777442-69883266 GCF_002237135.1 Teleopsis dalmanni | reverse complement strand
TTTTTTTTTTTTTTTTTTTTGTTATTATAAATTGTTTTATTATTATATATGATTTTAAAGAACAATAAATAAAACAAAACAAGACATAAAGCAACTAGTTATTAGATAACTAACAAGCAATTTAAATTTAAATAGATTAGGCGATTCCACGCAATAATAAATTAATTGTACTATATTTCAATGATTTAAGCCCAAAGATCGCACGACTTTCGGCGCTTTAGACGGCGTATTGGCTCAGTTGTCGCTAGTAAATGCGCCTCAGCATTTATGTGACAACTAAGTCTATCTTGGTGTGATTTGGCTTTGGTGTGAATTTCTTCCTGTACTGTTGTCACTCCAAGGTCACGATGTAAGTCAGAATTTCTCACGTACCATGGCGCGTTTGTTACACTCCGTAGCATGAAATTTTGGAATCTTTGGATGATGGAAATTTGTGTTCTGCTTGCGCAACCCCATAGCTGTATTCCATATGTCCAGATTGGCTGGAGCATTTGTTTGTTTAATACAAGTTTATTGAAAGGCGATAGTTTTGATTTTTTGCCGATTAACCATTTCAACGATTTGAATTTAAGATCTAATTCACTTCTTTTCTTTTTTATGTGCTCGCTCCATCTTAGTTTAGCGTCCAAAGTCATACCCAAGTATTTCGCAGTATTCGTGTGAGGCTTTATTCGCGTATAACTGATGTTTCGATTTGTGAAATTTACATGCACTGATTTTTCTTTATTCAGATTAATTTTCCATTTTTTTGTCCAAGCAATTATACTGTCCATACTATTTTGCAAATTATTAGCTGCTATTACTGCGCTTTCTCCAACTGCAAGGACTGCAGTATCATCAGCAAAAGTTGCTGTGAACGTTGTTGCACTCGTTGGCAAGTCGTGTGTATAAATCAGATATAAGAGGACCCAAGACACTACCTTGCGGAACTCCAGCGTTAATTTTATGCAGTTTACTATAGGTATCACCGTGCTTTACTCGAAAGTAACGATCAGATAAGTAAGAGGAGATTATGTCATAATACTCCGTTGGGGGAATATTTTTTACTTTGGTAAGCAATCCGGAGTGCCAGACTTTATCGAAAGCCTGCGACACATCTAAAAACACAGCTGAGCAGATTTTTTTTTCCTCAAGAGCTTTTTCTACTACATTGGTAATCCTATGGACTTGATCTATGGTGGAGTGATTGCACCTAAAACCAAACTGATGTAAAGGTATTATGTTTTGACTTTCAATCAGAGGAAGGATTCTTTTCAGTAAGACTTTTTCAAATATTTTTGAAAGTACAGGCAGAAGTGCTATTGGTCTGTAACCACTTACGTCATTAATATCCTTTCCTGGCTTATGTACCATGATAATTTCAGATACTTTCCACAGGGATGGAAGGGTTCGCATCTGTATTATAGCGTTAAATATATTCGTAATTTTAACTAGGCATTTTGCAGGAATTTCTTTTAAAATTTCAGCACTTATCAATTCATAACCTGGGGTTTTTTTTAGCTTAAGTTCATTTTTAATAATCATCATTACCTCAAGCTCGGTGGTTGGTGGAATACATGATGAATGTGCTGTCCTAGGAGGGCAGATTACTGCATTGTTAACGTTTTCGTCTATGGAAAACACTTTTGACAGGTGTTTGGAAAAGACCTCCACTTTTTCCTCATCGCTTTTAGCCCATTGATTAGCGTGATTTTTAATTGGAGCTTTGTGTACTAAAGGTCGCTTAAGGTTTCGTGTGCATTTCCAGAGAGAATAGTTGGTAGCACGATCATTACTTAAGTTAGATAGGTAGTAGTTGAATTGATTATTTTTAAATTGCTTGATTTTTAGGCTGAGTTCTTTTGCAAGTCTGTTAAGAATGGCTTTGTCTGCTGGAAATCTGGATTGCTGCCACTTTTTCCGCATCTTTCTTTTTTCCCGCATAAGATCCACAATGACTTTTGGGTATTTATGAGGATAGGTTGCATTCCTTAATGTGGGCGTGCTGCACCATGCCGCATGTTGTAGTAAATTTGTAAGGTTCAAAATTTCGCTTTCAAGATCATTTTCTTCACAAATTTCTTTTGAAGCAATGGTGTTTTCATTAAGGATTCTTCTGAAGTAACTCCAATCTGTATATTTATTTTCAAGTTTTAGACATTTTTTATTTATTAAGGCAGATTCGAAGAGGGTTATGTAGAGAGGGGAATGGTCGGAGCTTAGTTCTACTCCATCTGTTATTTTTAAATTGTAGGACGAAATTTGCTTGGTTATAAAGAAATCGAGTAGATCAGGCACCTTTGTTAGGTCAGTTGGCCAATAGGTTGGGTTCCCGGATGACAAGCATTCGCAGCCAGTTTGCTGTATAGCTTTGAGGAGTTCTCTACCTTTCGTTGTAATTAAGCGAGAGCCCCAATGCGTATGTTTAGCGTTGAAATCGCCACCCATAATGAAGCGATGCTTATGAGTTTCTATAAGATCTTTGTATTGTTCGGATTTAATTGAATGTCTTGGAGGACTGTATACCGATGTTAGTAGTAATTTGCTTTGTAAGAAAGTGATATTAATAAAACAAAAGACTATAACATAATCTATTGTGTAATTTATAGAGAACAACTTCTATACAGAACCTAAAACTACTTTTGGTTTAAATTCTCAGACGATATTAGATTCCATGAGAACAAAATGGAAATACAAGGCACAAATATGTAAGGATATTCTATTTTTGCGTAAAGATAGAATCTACAGGTGATTGTTAGTCTTATTTTTTAAAAATGGTAGTTAATAGCAGTATGTCTAGTAATGTTAAGAAGATAGTATTTAGGCAACACATATTTTTTTTAAGTTTAATAAGCATATATAAAATATACAAATTTATAATAAATTATAAGAAAAGCGTAAACTATACGTTGACGATCTATTTTTCGATTTTACGATTTTAAAATTTTACTTCAACTTTCACACACATCTTCACAGCGTGCGCAGACAACCTTACTCTTCAAAAATTTTGCGTAAATGACGCTTCTTGAATGTCATTCATGTTCAAGTTCGGTCGGTAGAAGAAATTTGAGCAGGAGAGAGTGCAACTTGTATGACACACAAAAATGATAGTCTGCACCGCGCTTTACAATATGATATAAAGCAATATCGTAACTGCGGAATTTGTTCGTCCGTCGGCATCGAAAAACTATACGTCTGAGTTTTAATTTCATTATTTTCGCAACTGTTGAATTGTTCTATTCTAATATTTTAATACTCTATATTCAAATTCCAAATTTAATATGGCTTATAATTCAAGGTCTTATAAGCATGTAGTAGAGTGCTCTGTAGTGAATTGTATCGGTAAAAATAATAGTCAAATAAAGTTATTTCGCTTTCCCATTGGGAGCCCCACTTTACTTAAAGCGTGGTGCTACAATACAAAACTAAAATGTGACTCTATCAACAGCAACAGTCGATTGTGTAGCCGGCACTTTGACATTTCTTATATTGGATCTAAAAGACTGAAGTCTGGCGTCATACCTACACTTTTACTAGGTAAGTTAAATAACATCCAAGAAAATGTGGAGAGCTGTTTTTGGAGATGCAAGTTGTTTTATATTATAAATGCATTCAATACATATATTATTTCCGAAAAGAAAATATGCATACATATGTAGCTTTGAATGTATTTTTAACAACTTCTAAATAAACAATCTTTTAATAAAAGAAAATTTATTTTGTAATCTAATAAATTAAACCTTATTCAGGGCATAATGACGACTTAATGCACCCAACAGTAGACGTCAATAAATTGAAAAAAATTAAAAAACAATGTATAGTTCAGAATTGTAATAGTACTTACCCTCCTGACCTACTTTTTAAAGTTCCTGAAGGAAAAAAAGCCGATTGGTCTAAAATATTGTATATCAGTGTACAATCCAGTGGTATGCAGTATATATGCTCAAAGCATTTCAAGGCTGATATGGTAAACAGAAGAAGACTTAAAAGTAATGCAATGCCCTGCTTACATCTTTCATCACAGTTAGATATAACTTCTGCAGGAGTCAGCGTTGAGTGTGAAACTGAAAACACCGACGTAAATTGCAAAAATTGTGAAAAATTCTGTCGGTCCCAAAGTTTCTATAAGTTGAAATGTTTCAAGTTGCAGCAAGAGTTGGACAATCTACAGACGAAATTCACTGAAGAAAAAAAAAGGATGGAACAAGAAAAGGCAAATCTGGAGGAGGAAATAAAATTATGGAAATCACGTTCGAATGGCAATTTCAACAATTATATTGAGATATCGGTTGCTGACAGTAAAGAGTCTTAATTACTTAATTTATAAAATTTGGAAATCAGTTCAAGAATTTTTACAAGGTATGTTTATTGCTGTTTATATAATATTATATAATAACTTAAGCTAATAAAATTAATAATGTTTTTTATTTCTTTAATTCATGGAAGGAAATAGCTCACATAAATTCAATTGTGAATACATTTATTTATTTCTATAAATAAATTAATAAATATTACTTTAAAAATATTTTAAGAACCTGCATTTGAGCTACGATTAAGTATTGTTAATGTTGGTTGTGTTATAATATGTTATAATACGAGCACTTTTAAAATCAGTTGTTTAACAGTCCTTAAGTATGACCAAAAAACTTTCACGATTTAAAAGACATCACATATTTAGCTATAAATGTAGAGCGATTGGTTATTTTATATTTTTATTAATTTACAATAATTAAAAAATAAAAATATTGTATAAGAACTTATAAAAATTTCGTTTGAATCAAATATTTTGTATATTTCATGAAATAAAATAAAATTTAAAATATTTATATTGTATGAAATGCCCAATTTATTTCTGGTAATTTTACTAAAAAAATGTAAAAAGTTGAAAAACACACTAAATAATTCATTATTAAATTGCGTGCTAAAATGCTTAGTTCAATCTATCAATCTATTTTATTTGATTAAATAAATTAATAATTATAAGAACTGAACATGTATAGAATTATATATATAACAATACATATAAAATATAATTAATTATTAAACAAAATGGTATTTATTGACACATATCATATCATTGCTACTATAGGGCATAATACTGTCTTCACTGCCAAACATGTTAATAACATTTACACCAAAGAAGATATTCTCTGATTTACACTAACTATAACTATGGTTGCGCTACTTCCAGTGCTTACTGACTTCATAATAAGTAAAACTCATAATTTTGTATGAGGGGTACAAAATTTCATTAAAAATTAAATTTATAATAATTTGATAGAACTTATGCCAATCATATAATTATCAATTATCTTTTCCATAAAATTTATATTTAATTGCTTATATCTCCGACATATTTAATTTGATTTAAAAACTGTCTTCCCAAAAGTTGCACATCTATGGTATTAAAAATAAACAATTCACTCATACAAAGTTTTTATGTATTTCTAATAATTATTGAATAAAAAAAACGTAAGCTGATATATTATGATGTAATACGATATATGAAAGAAAGAGATTAGGTTTTCCGGAAAACCTAATAATTTTATTAATTTCATTTTGAAAACACTTTTAGAATTAACTCTTAATTACGTCATGAAAAGGATATCGCATTTAAACTCCGGTAAAGTCCAATTTAAATTGGCTTCTTATTTAATTCAAAAGATTTTAAAATATTTAAATTATTTTTTGTAAATTTAAAATATTTTTAAGAAGATTTGAACTTTAAAGTCGTAACATTCCTGCCGCCTTAATGTTTTTTTTAAATGTATAAAATTAAAAAATTTTTAATCTGCACGATAATTATTTTAAAGTTACTTTTGAATATATGATTTTTTATAGGACGTAATTTCTTTATAATTTGTATTGCTGCTTAATTATAATTAAAATGATTTCAGGTAAAAAACTGCAATGTACGCCTTTCATCTATATGAGTTCTGCTCAAATGGCAAAAATCCGACTATTTGACCGTAAGCTCATCTGCAATTGCATCAGCAGAAACGCAAGCATTACGAGAAACACTCTTAAATTTCATAGTCTACGCTAAAGCCCCGATTACTCGCATTTACCTATCATCTCATTCCATTCATCCGCAGTTACACAGCCCGGCTACATGACTTGTCTCCTGGCGTTCTATAACCTAACACCATACCATCGACTAAGTATCTACCTTGGAGTATAAACCTCTCCAACACCTTTTATAATACTTCGATAAATTGCATTGAGCTGCTCCCATTATCTCTCTTTATAATTGCGTCTATGAATATACATAGTAAAATATTATGTAGTTTCTATACATATTTATATATATATTAAATAAATCTTATATATATAAATTGATTATATATATTTATATATATTAGTTCGAAATATATTTTATATGCATCAGATAGAATGGAAGAATGATGCCTTTTTTGGTGAAATATAAGCGTATCATGATGGCTTTATGCGTTGGTCCCTTATCATACAATAAGAACCAAACGCTTGGCTTGCATTATATCGGTGACACTTATTAAAGTCATTTTCGTTTCCATTGAAGTGTGCGACACGAAGAGTGCACAGACCTTTCTTTTCATCAATTTTTTTTTCAAAATTGAATAGACTGTATCTTGCAGTATTTTAGTTACCTCTTCGATGATTCTCGCAACGGTTGCTGTGGAGAATTTTTTCACTTTTTTCACGTTTTGTTCATTGCGAGAGACACGCACTCGTTCCCTCACATATTTATTAGCAATTCATATATATATTTGATCCACTTTTAACCAATTAAAACTCTATGACTTCATATTCGATTCATTATATTATCTTGAATTTTTTATCGACTGATATTAAATAAAATGTCAAGCGAAACATGGAAAGAGTCTCTTCGGATTTAAGACAGGATGTATACATGTATTATAATAGATGTGCTCAAAATTGTTTTTAATTTATTACAATAGTACCACTCTACCTACTAAGCTAGCAGTGCTCTATTTTGAAGATATATTAATTAGGTTTAAGTTGGGCAGGTGGCACCGTACATAATAGTCAGCTTATTTCTAGAAAAAAAATTTGATCCTAACACATTTTTGTTTTATTTAAACTGAAATATGGAACTTGTGTATCTTAAAAATGCATTAAATATTAATTTAATTTTTATTATCCATATGAAAGTATTTAAATAACGGAAGATTATTGTATTATACCCATTCCATTCCAATTATATATAATTTTTATACGATGATATATACATTTTTTTGAAGTTCTACTATAAAAATTGGAAATAATTATTATACATAAATTAGAATTTTATAAATTAATCCGTTAATAATACAAGGACCTTAATTATTTATTATATTGCACTAGTTAACATGGTGTGTATTTGGAAAATATTAATTAGGCATTTTTGAACGCGATTTCCGTGTTATTTGATTTTTATTTAAGTTATTAGAGAAATATTATTTGTCCATAATACCAATTTTATTTATTGTACTTACATGTGTTTAATATAGTACTTCAGAAGCAGTTCTATAAATAGAAAGTACGTATTGAGATACTATACCAAAATTTTTAAATAAAAATATAGAAATAAAAGTAATTAGGGTACTGGACTGGACTGGACTTCCAATGGAACATTACTTTTCATACAAGTAACTTAATTTTATATACCAAATAATCTTTTAACAAATTGAAAATTAACTAAATTAAATATTTAATAAAGAGCAAATTCATTTATTTCTCTATGTTTAGACACAACAGAATAGAGTTTGATTGAAGGATTTAATGGAATTTCCAATAACTGCTCTGTTTAACCACAGAAAATTTATATCTAAGCTATGTTTTACGAAATGAAGATTTGTACAACGAGAAATTAATTGGTTTACCACTACTACTATATGAAATATATATATGTGTGTGGGGTTTGCAATGCTGTCAACTAAGAAGCAGTAGAAATAATGACTTCGACGAAGCAATTTGAACAAATGTGATTCTTATATGTTAATTAAATTATATATTGTGTTAAATAAATCACGCCCACATAAAATTTGGTGTCAAAAGTCGGATTCGAGCCCACTCTCACCTACGTGGAGATTTAAAATTGAAACCCAGATTCTTAGGCCCGTATAAAATCATGAAGACTGATTCTAACAATGCTTTCGACGTAGTAAAATTAAGGCAAGATGGATCTTTACACACAAGCATACATATGTGCCGAATTAGTTAAACCATGGTCTAGATCAAAAAACATTAGCGATGAAGAAACATTCGAGACGAATGTATAGTCAATACGGCCGTGTGTAGGGTTGGCAATGCTTTCAACTAAGAAGCTGAAGAAAAGCAGCACATTCTATAAACAAATAAATAGGTAGAAAATATGATACTACTTTCATTTGTGATTCGTGCTGTTACAACATCACTCATGCTGCTCCAGCTCATCATTTGCTTAAACGCAACTATGAATGTTCAAGATTAGGTGAGACTGAAGTGGCGGCCTTGTATCCAAGGAAGTCCACTTGAGCAGAAATAATGACCCGTTGTGGTATCACAGGATAGGCATTTGTTCATACATACTCTAAATGCCTCTTACAGGACAGGCATTTGTTCATACATAGACTAAATGTCTGCATGCGACAAATCGCCGAAAAAGACGTCCAAAGCTATTTACAAAATTTGGATATGATTTTGAAAGTTCGAAATTCAACTTATAAGTTATCTTATATTAAATTAAGTCATAAATTATTTTGAAATTTTAACTTTTTTGGTTAACTCTCTAAGCACATTTACATTTAACATACTTGTATGATTTATTTTTCATTTAGAGGAATGTCACGGTCTCAAAATCTCTTTAATTGAATATATGTGTTCTTTTATATATAGTATGCATATTAATGACGAACCGTTGTTGGAGATTAAACGGCGATCAAACGGTCAAATTTTAAAATTTTAGTGGCCATTCATTTGTGTGGCGTTGGGCTTCTTTATGCACAGTATGTCAAGTATCAGTTTACACATTCAAAAGTTTTAAGTTTTCTTTAAGTACATATGTTCTTTATTTGAAATATTTATTAATAACTATATTAAAAATAAAAACATTTACCGTAATTGGCGCCTTACGTTAATTCTTGTCTGAGATGTTCATACTTAATTAATTATTGTTTTTTAATATTTTCACTTCACTAGAGAAAATATCATTATTTTAAAATGCTAGATGAAACGTTATCGCTTGGAGTGGTTGTGTTCATGTATAATAGCCTTCATTTACAGAAAAAATATGCCGAAACTATCAGAAATATTTTATTAATATGTAGGACTAATTATAATATTTTAAATCTAGCTGAATGGAAGAGATTAAAACCAAAGTATAAAAAAGCCCACATGTACAGCATAAGCAGAATATGTTATCATAACGAAAATATGAAAAACCAGGAAATTTTGTTCAGGATCTCTACTAGGGAACTCCGGGAAGTATATATTGTAAAGTATTACAAGTATACTTATCCACAAGTATATTCTTTTCACAAATTCCTAAATAATGAGATGATGTCATAATCTCTTAGGAGGCATAAATTGTACTGTGCTATAATGACGGACCTACAAGAGCGTGGTTTAAGGCGTTTATATTGTTATTAAACATAATATTATTTTTCCTGTTAAATTTTAAAAATTATATGTTACAATTTGAGGCAGAAGAATTACAAACAGAAGAGTTAAAAGGATATCCAATAATATTAGAGTAGTTTTACAGTATCATTTGTATCAGTGAGAATAATAAGAACTGCGAAAGTATTTGGGCTATTAAAAGCAAAAGCCACATTTTAAATTTTATTACCATAGTAACTCAAAGCACAAAGCAAATATGGTTAGGACGTGGGTTGTTCGAAACTCCAGAAAAGTAATAGATATTCTTACCCAATTTTCTAAATTAAATCTTTTCAAAAATAATATGGTTAACTCTTAAAAAAAAGTGGTTCAAAAGCAACGAAATCCCCAGAGATCGCTTAAAACTATCATACTGGAGAAGTGAAATTTGATACTAAGCAATAATGACATCAAAAATTGTTTAATTTCTTTAAAAAAAGGCGGCAATATATCAAAGGTACTAGAAAGTACCATAATGAATATATAAAATATCATATGACAATACTTTCATTGAATGTTTATATTAAACATTTTTATATTATTAATGGAAACAGTTACTGGGCAGTCACAGAATGATGTGTATTTATTTTTATTATATATTTCGTTTTTTTTTCCAAAGAAACTACTGAACATTTTTTATGTTTATATTCTCCATATAATAATTATTAAAAATTGATCATAAAAAATCTTCATATTTAAAGCAATAGCAGTATTTTTGCGATTATAAGTTAAAGAATTGAATTTTATTTCAATGTGTAAACTCATTCTTGACATTGTGTAAGTTATCTGTGGTTTAACTTTGCAAAATGTGATTTTCTGAAATTCTGATGCAGATTCAAATATCGTATAGAATTTTCAATTTTTTTACTGATGAATACCAAATGTAGAATTTTGTTTTATTTTAAATTATTTATTAAGTTAAGTCTTCTTTAATTTCAAAGTTGCACATTAGTTGCAAATATTATTTGTATATTTAATTTTATACGAAATATTATTTAAATAATATATGTTTGCTAATAAATATACAGTTTAAATATAAGTATTCTAATTAAAATAAGAATAACAAAAATCAAATAACAATTTTCGAATTGTATTCAAACAAATTATCTTTGTTATAACTTTTCTTTTTCTTACAGAGGTAGAATATTTTAAACTACTTTGGTTCAATAAAATGTATTTTAGTAGCATATTAATACGCCGCGTAAAATAAATAAAATTTAAATGTTGTACAATTTGTTCTACTTAAACAATATAGGACAGATTCAAAGAAATTTACAATATTTTAATAATTTAAAAATAAATACATACATCTACTTTACAATTATTATAAACTCCGTCGACAACCTTTATACACAATCAAAATTTGTAAGCGAAATGAATTAACTTTAACTTCACAAACCTTAAAAATAAGTAACTAAGATCCTTTAATAAATTAATAGAATTGTCCTAATAGATTTGGTATAGTACAGCTGTTGCTGCCTATTTTAAGCTAATATTTCCTCTCCTACATATTTGGGAGGTATTGAATTTTTTAAACCATTATGAATCTGCGAGCGCGTTGATACTTCTTCTTCTTTAAAAAATATTCAATCAACTTGAAGTAAACTTTGAGCTTTTTTTTTGATCATCAATGGTTATAGTGTCAGAACAAATGCCATTTTCGGTCGGCAGATCACTGTTGGGAACATTTATTGAAGGTGGTGGTGTGGCCCCTTTAGCATTGGCCAAAACCTGCCGCTGTTCATAAATCTCGTTCACAAGCTTCTTGACAAATGGATGATTAAACTTGCCTTCGGTGGAATCAAAAAATTCTTGATGCTTCAATAAGCAATTATCACGTTTTTCATACTCAAATGCTTGCATCACCATATCAAGTCGATCAAGATCTTTAACAAATTTAGACTCTGGACTCTCACCTTGTTCGTATTCCTAGAAAAGTAAAAAAGCAAAAATTATAATTAAAACAATCGATATTTCAAAATAATTATATAATAACAGCAATTCAAATATATATAATTTAAAAATAAGAATTAAATAGCAGAAGAATTCTAGATGTTAGCTTCACTTCACAAACCGTGCTTTAGCTAAGCAGTATGGCAATATTTTTACCACACACGGATATTAAATTCTATGTTTTAGAAACAACTTAAAGAACATTATTTTTGAAAGATCCAGATTAAGATCTTCCGAAGTTGTCTTCAATCATGACAAAAAGCTGAACATTTACAAAGAAAGTATTGAGTTTTTTCTTCTTCCCCTTTTCAGTAGACAGCGCAAGAATAACGGCTCTAATAAGAGAGAACTACAACCTATTGCTTCGTAGATTGTTTTCTGATATCAATCTAATTGAATCTTTGATAGCGAAGACTTCGGTTGAAGACACTGGACGAGTTCATAAGGTGAAAGAACCTACTTATGTTACCTCTGAATCATTCATGACGATATAATAACTGCATTTACGTAGTAATTCTTTTTCTTATCCTTGTCTCTGATAGAAAGACCAGTACTACATGAACATTTAAATTTTTTAAATCAGTTTCGATTATAAATATGATATTTACTGTCTTTTTACAAACTTTAAATCATTTTTTGTGTCTATAAATCAGGGATAAATCCTGTACAAGCTTTGTATATACCAAAAAAAAACTCTTTCTATTTCCGAACTATGAAAAGAAAAGCTTTTTTGTAATACAAAAAAATACTTTTAAAGTTCGATATCTTAATTCAAATGATTTGATTCCAGTGTTATTAAAGTAAAAACTATATAAAACTTATACAGAATATATATTATATATATATGACAAAACTTGAAGAGGGATTATTTAATATTTTTAAGGAGTTATTGTTCAATGACGACTTCCGAAAAAACTGAGTAGTAGTATATACTCATGTAAAACTTTTAGTTATCAATATATATAAAACCATACCATAGTTTAGTTTTGAATTATGGTTGAGAGATGTAGGCTTTCCAAATAACAAAAACCGACTAACATTTAAATACGCGATCACTACAAAAATGCACTCACATATTATATTTTTTTGCCCTCTTTTTTTTTGGAGTAGAGCATTCATTTGATATGAATTATCAGCGCGAATTATGAATTATATTATTTGATTTTTATAACGTTGCTAATTAAATAGATTAGTATTCTAACGTATTAATCTAAAATATTTGAGTAATCTATTTAATAATATTGTGGCCCTTTGAAATCAAAAATATCTCACTACATCTGTTGAAATTTCACAGTTTCTCGGAATGTGAAAAATATGGAGCATGCTTTATGACTATTACGACTAATAAAATACTAATAGATATCCCAACGATTGCAATTGTAATCTTGTTGATTAAGACTAGAACAAAAAAATGCCAATTAGCAAGCTTTATATATAATTAGCATTCATCAGAGTCTGAATTTAATAATGTTCTATTGCTTTATATACAACTGTTGATTAAAATTAGGACTTACATTTATAACACAAAATATTATCATTGAGATTATTCGTTTTTCCTATATATCAAAAGGACTAAAAAAATGTTTGGCCTGACATAAAAACATATCACATATTTTCGTCATCAACTGCAGTACAATTATTCCAACGCATTTCTTAAGTTTCCACATATTAATAATGGATCATATTCTTTAGACTTTCAGTTTTCTGTTTCTGTGATCAATTCGATATAAATTTAGCCATTTGTGCAATTTAGCCATTTGTGCAATTTAGCCATTTATCGTATCATACGTTCTATTTGGGACCGACCTCTTTTTAGGATTTCATTCTTCGCTTTAAAGCCCAGTGTATAAAGCCCATCAGCATTTCTTACAAACTCAGAAGATGTCTTGGGTCTTCACCCCCGCAACAGAAAGCCGTGGATGTCAGAGTCTACCTGGTCTCTCATCGAATGCCGCAGAGCTGCAAAGATCACACGCGACAATGCTAAAACAAGAGCGCTCAAAGCAGAAACCCAATTCACCTACAATGAAATGGTGAAACGAGTAAAGCTTTCATGCAAGCGAGACAAACGTTTATGGTATGACAATCTTGCAAGTAAAGCTGAAGCAGCAGCCGAACAGAGAAATATGAAAATTTTATATGACATCACAAAAGAGCTTGCAGGCAGAAGATGGCCGACTTCTCACATCCACCGAAAACCAGCTTCAACGTTTCAGGGAACATTTTTCAGAAACTCTTTGTAACAATACTACCACTATCACCAACACTGTCACACCGGCTGAACAAAGCAGCTTCTCCAGCCTAAACAGTTGCAGTACATCTGTTATGAATAGAGTACCTGATGAAGAAGAAATTGTTCAAGCTATAGGCAGTTTAAAGAACAATAAAGCAGCTGGTCCAGATAATATCACAGCGGAACTGTTAAAAGCTTGCCCTTCGACTACCGCTAAAATGTTTCAACCTCTCCTGAGAAGCATATGGGAAAATTGGCTGGAAGGCTTGCTGACCGTATTACCTAAGAAAGGTGACCTGAGCCAATGCCGGAATTACAGAGGCATTATGTTGCTGTCGATTCCTTCGAAAATATTAACTCGTATTCCAAATGTCCAATATCTACAAGTTCTTTTGATCTTTCAAATAAATTTTGTCAAGTTTTTATGTGTTCCAGTCAAAACCTTCGGTTGTAAGAATTAAATACCTGACATTGTCAAAGTTAAGACGAACTAGTTTAAATTCAGTATAGTGATTGAGTGTCGCTGTCTTTTTTTTGCATCAGCGTTATTTTTTTCTGTCAAAAAACAATGTAAAATCGACCCATTGTTGTGAAAATAACAAAATTGTTTTATAAACACAACTGTAAGTTGTGAAGTTACGTTCAAAATCTCATCTCACCATTTGAATTACATACATATATTAATATGTATATATGTCAGACCAAATGTTTTCAACCCATATGTCTATAATTTATATTCACATTGAAAATAAATTAGAAGCAAAATAAAGAAGTATCTTTAAAATTATAAACTCAAAAAATGTATTAATTTGTATACCTCAAATAATTCCATTATACGTTTGCCTCTTGGTTCAATTAATTTGCATATATCAGCCATAGCCTTAAATTCCAAAGCGCGTTTTTCCTCCTTGGATACGCCACAAAAAGGTGTTATGTCACCCACCAAACTTTCAGCTAAATCATGCACTAAAGCCAATTCCATGCAACGTATCTGATTAAGACCCTCACTGCCGTCAAGTAGGAAAGTCATCATGCTCATACGATACATGTGCCCTGATATGGATTCGCAATCATTGACGTCACGTAACACCCAGCCGGTACGTTTTGTGTGCTTTTTATAAAAAGAAACAAGAAAAAAAAATAGAATCATGAAATGTATTTGAAAATTTTGTTTAGTTTAGAAATAGTAAAATACAATTAAAATCCAACAAAAAATATAATTAAAAAATATTCATTTTTATATATCAATTGTTTCGTAATTGCTTTTTCTAAAAGTTTAAATTGATTTAAGTACATGTTATCTAAAAATATTACTATTGTTTTATATGTATAAGTAAATTAGTGGCTTTTATTCATTGTTTGCATATACTACCGCAGCGAAATTGCAATAGAAATCACCAAAGCGAATATACTATATATTCCAAAACTAGTCATGGAAACAGGAATATTCAAAATAATTTTTAGTAAAATAAATACGAAACATGTTATCTTTCGCTTCACCGAAGTTTTAACACCCTTCACGAAGAAAAAAACAATTATGAATTACTGGACTTCAGTTTTGAACTATGTTTCCAAGGCAACAATATGAGGGGTGTACCCGTATTCGTCTTAAACTCAACTAGTCTGATAATATCTTTCTCAGAATTCAATTCGTTTAGTATCATCAATACTCACAACAAATTTTCTGCCAAAGTAGGAGTAGCGCAAACTGACTCAGTGCCATGTGCTCTAAAGAGGTTCTATGAGCACCTATGAAGATTGTAGGTTGAACGGTAGGATAACATACCGGTTTGAACACTTGAACAGAATAGAGCTCAAATCGTTTACCAATTCTACTCAAAACAAATTTTCTATCAAAGTATGAAAAGTAGAGCGCAGACTGACTCAATATAATGTGCTCTAAAGAGTTGCTATGAGCACCTATGAAGATTGTAGGACCTTTATAAGGAGGTACTACAAATTGAACGGTAAGATGACATACCGGTTGGGACACTTGAAACTAATGCTTATCATCACTTCTTTCTATTTTAACTTATGGACAAGTTATGGATAATTTAAAAATGGCTTAGAATGATATGACCGTAAAGTGGTCCCTGACTTAGGTGCACCAAAGAAAAACTTGACACACACTCTTCCGCTAGCAAGGTTGTAACGTTTGTTAATAGAACATGGATTTTCACTTTAGGTTCTCTTTTTTCTAATAGTTCTCTACGGATCCAAGAGTGGTTGCCACTAAAGAAGAAAAACTTAACATATGACTTTGCATTACCAAGTACCGAAAGCTTTGTTAGTATAAATACAACTAAGACATACACCTCATGAATGAAACCCAAACTATTGACCACAGTTAAAAGAAAACACCCCAGGTAAAGCAAAACCCATTTCTAAGAACCCCTAAGCAATCTGAGTGCATTCAAGACACGGACTCATGCTGAGACAAGTTAATCAGACAACTGCTTCTTAACGAGCCTCCTAATAAGCCGTTTTTTTAAATATTTTAATAAAACATAAACCTATTTTACATGTATTATTGATATAATTTAATGTTTTAGTTATTATTTTATTAAAAGTGAAAAAAATATTTGATCAATATAGAAAATTATAATTTTTATCGTTTTACCCATAAAACAGCCCTTTTCGTATTTCATAAGTAGTGACACGTGGGTAAAATTACCGATAAATTTTTATTATTACAAGTGACATTCGAGTACTATTTTTAGATAGTTTGTGACTACAATTCATGGCAACTAGTTTCAAAAGATATTTTGGAAAAGGGTAAGGCCATAATAAATATTAAGTAATTTTAGCTACAGTTCGCAACTGTTACCGTTTGTATTTTGTAAGAAAAATATTGCTGACCTTGTTATTTTTGTTGTAATTAAGTTTATATTTTTATATACAATATAATACATATGCAAATTAATACTCATAAAACAAATAAACGACTCTCTGTTATTTTCAATGCAGTATTTTATGCAACTAGGTAGAACATGCTAACGAATCTATTAAAATAAAATCTAAATTCGGTATGAATTTCCAAGCAAATTTTACATAGGTAAAAAAAAAATAAAAATAAAAAAATTATAATATGTGGATTTTCGCACAACGCCCAAGAAGTCTATTGTGTCTTCCTTCATGGATTCAGAAGAGCATTTCTTTGAGTCTAATTTTCTCAATAAATTGTAGTATCATACCTATTTTACCGCGTCTTATCTCTTAATAAGATATTAGTGCCGACTTAAATATTTCTTTCAAGTAACAGCTGAGCAAGCCTGCAGTACGTCTTTTCAGGTCTCATTTTCTACCCAATTAGATTTTCTGTAATTATATTTAAGTTATTTTTACTAATTCCACGCAATCTTCAAATTGATTTAGATTAAGAGTTCCTGTAAGTAATTTTATTTGTATAACCCCGGTAGATTTTTTCAATATACCCTCCTCATTTGTTCTCTTTATATCACAAAATGGTATTTTTAAGTTATTTTGTAGTCAGAAATTTCAACGTGACTACGAACTCAAAGGATTAATACCTAACTAGTCTGACTAAGCATATTTAACTTACCAAAACACCTCATCATGAATCTGCACGTCACCTGATGAGAATGGTCTGCTTTGATTGCATGATACAAAACTATCAGTTAGGACGGTTACTCTATGGTTCTGATAGTTACTTCAAGGTGGAAATAAATACATCCGTCTACGATATCAATTTCTGATTAGCCGATAATTGTGTTTTTCCCTAACACTTCCAAGTATTTTATCCCCGGTTCATAAACAGTTGTTCCGGATTTCTCTTCAATAAGAATACCGTTCATATGTTGTACTGATATTTTCTTGTTTATCTTGTAGACATGCCATACCAATTCTTTTCATCACTAACAGAAGTTTTGAATCGTTTGAAAAAAACTAAAGTTTAAGAACATAGTATTGTATAGTATTGAAATTTCGGAAAGTGAATATTCTTTCGATCACGGCAATCGTAGAACTGATTTCGATTAGGTTAGTTTTAGTATATACAACACACTAAGGTAAGTGTGGTAGGAAACTAGTTATTCAATATTTCAGTAATGAATAAAACAATAAATATACATTTGTTGTGTCCATATTAGCATCACGTTAATAGGAAAAAAAAAAGAGTTCGTTTTTCTACATCTTTAAGTATACATGTAAATACACAATATCCAAAGGACATCCTATATTTTT
This sequence comes from Teleopsis dalmanni, assembly GCF_002237135.1. Lineage (NCBI taxonomy): Eukaryota > Metazoa > Arthropoda > Insecta > Diptera > Diopsidae > Teleopsis > Teleopsis dalmanni. Next base: position 69,865,280 of record NC_051848.1, on the reverse strand, counting down.
TCTATATTATATACATTATAACACTTACTGTTAAACTTAATAAATTTATTTTAAGATTTGTATATATAATGTATATATGTGACAAAACTCGTTCATCTCATTAGCCGGCGAAAGGCATTACAAGTATCGATGTTCCTTTTAGTAGGTATTAAACCAAGAGAAAGTGAGAACAATTTGAAAATTGAATGTTATATTTTTTTTACTTTTTTGATATGTTCGTAACGGCTATGTTATATGTGACATTAGAGGAAATAACGTACAATAATGACCAGTACTACTTAACCGAATTCCACCTGTTATTGCGATTGCCGGTTTAACCGAACGTAGTAATGAGTTTTAGATCGTTAAATTTAGGAATAATTGAAAGAACTGAAAACTAAATTACTTTGAAAATTTTATAGATTTGCCGTTAAAAATAATTAACGTAAACTGAGTAAAAATTAAAGGTTTATTAAAAACAAGAAAAAATAATTAAGTAAAAATATTTATGTGTATAATTAAAATGAATGGAATATTATAACGACTTAACACCTAATTGATCACATGCTAATCGAAAACAAAATTATTTACTTTATTAGAATAATAAATAAAAATCAAATTCTTGCGTGCTCAGAAAATATACGTATGTTGTATTTGCTCTTATCTTCCGAACTTTGAAGGCATTTTATCTTTGTTTATTAAGTCTCTATAAACTCTTACAATAGGTCGACTCAGCTACATGTATGTAGCGCCCATTCTGTAAGTAGTAAGTAGCTAATCTCGACTGGAAATTCAACTACAAATTATATTTTTTTCTTTGAAGCACTAAAAAATGATTAAACATAAATTATCTACACTTATTCCACAACAAAAATTAAGACATCAAAAGTAATTTGAAGTGAAAAGTTAGAAATAAACAAAATATTAAAAAAAAACTGTCTTCACTTAGTGATAAATGGTTTATTTACAGAAGTAATTTTTAATACTTTTTTGAACATCTTTCATTACTTATAAGCTACTTGCTTCATAATCTATCTATAAATACTAAGTAAATACAGTTTTTTCAAATAAATTTTAACCAGAATTTTAGTGCTTTTTATATAGAAGCTCAAAAATTGAAGAAAAGAAATATTAAAAAAAAATAAGAAAAAAATTAAAAGCAAAATTATAAAAGAAAAGCATGAGAAAAAAATTGAATATATCTATAATAATAAATTAAAGAAATAAAAAAATATATAATAATAATATAACAAAAAAATAATATAAAATTGTAAAAACAAATATTAAAAAAAAAATATATACATAAACATATATAAACTAAAAAATATATTATATATAAAAATTGTAGAAATTATATATATATATAATAATTGGAAAAATTATATATATATATATATAAATGAAAAATTAAATATAAAATCTAGAAAAAAATATATAAAAATTTTTTTATAAAAATTATGAATATAAAAATTATGAATATAAAATCATAAAAAAAAATAAAAAATTATTATGTAAATTAAAAAAAATATATACATATATAAATACAACAAAAATATGTTATTAAAAAAAAATATATACATATATAAATAAAACAAAAATATGTTATTAAAATAAAAATATATATATATAAATAACATAAAAATATGCTATTAAAAAAAACATATACATATATAAATAAAAGAAAAATATGATATTAAAAAAAATTAAAAAATAAAAAAAATAAAAAATTAAAAAAAAAATTAAATAATAATAAAAAAAAATATATAAAAAAAATAAAAAAAATATATATAAAAAAATATATATAAAAAAATATATAAAAAAAATAAAAAAAACATATATAAAAAAATATAAAAAAATAAAAAAAATATAAAAAAATAAAAAAAATATAAAAAAATAAAAAAAATATAAAAAAATAAAAAAAATAAAAAAAATATAAAAAAATAAAAAAAATATAAAAAAATAAAAAAAATATAAAAAAATATAAAAAAATAAAAAAAAATATAAAAAAATAAAAAAAATAAAAAATAAAAATATAAAAAAAATATAAAATATAAAAAAATAAAAAAATATATAAAAATAATAAAAAATATAAAAAATATAAAAAAATATAAAAAAATATAAAAAAATATAAAAAAATATAAAAAAATATAAAAAAATATAAAAAAATAAAAAATAAATAAATATAAAAAATATAAAAAATAAAAAAAATATAAAAAAATATAAAAAAATATAAAAAAATAAAAAAAATATAAAAAAATAAAAAAAATATAAAAAAATAAAAATAATAAAAAATAAAAATAAAAAAAATAAAAATAAAAAAAATAAAAATAAAAAAAATAAAAATAAAAAAAATAAAAATAAAAAAAATAAAAGTAAAAAAAATAAAAATAAAAAAAATAAAATTAAAAATAAATTTTCTAAAATTTTTGTTGTTGTCTTTTCATTTCTATTTGAACCCTTTTAACTATATATTTTATATTTTGTTACTATATTATATTTATTATAATATATTTATTATAAATATTATAATTAATATTTTTTACTCCATATTTTCTTGCCTTTAACATTTTTGGAGACAACCAATACCTCTTTCATAATGCTGATTTGATAATCTTGACATTCATTCATTTTTCATTTGAAGACATAAAATTGGTTTCGTGTTTCGAACTGTGGGAGAAAACTTCAATTATTCTACTTTTCAAAGTAGTTTCTAAGAATTCATACTTTAGTTATGCTCTTGAAATGTATAAATATTATAAATACGTGCTATTGTATATCAATTATTTTAAATAATATAAAATTCTTATATTTAGAATATCCGTTGAAATTGTAGTTAAGAGCATATGTCTACCTTAGAAGTGTAATGCGTGGGAAGTAATTAAGAACATTTTCAGTGTTTATGAACATCTCTAAAGCAGTGTTCAATTTAAATAAATTATATAAAGTACATTGAGTGGCTACACAATTGATAAACACAAAACATTTAGGAAATATTAAGTGCTTCTAATTGGTTTACACATAATCATCACATGTCATCGTATTAAAGATAGTAACATAATCGCTATTATATACACATTATATATAATTTTTTAAATAGTCTCTGCAACTGTAATTAAGTGGATCAATTGATATTAAAAAAATTGTATGTTTAAATTTAAACTAAATTAAATATTTTAGATTGAGAGACCTTGAGCTGCTAGATGCAATATTTTTACTAAAAGATATAAAAAAATTGAATTAAGAAATATTCCTAATTGTTAAAATGTACTAATTTATTAAAAAATACTCATATTAAAATACTTTTCAAATTTTTCATCATTAAATTTCTTTCATACCCTTTGTCCAAATAACTTCGGAAGAGTTAAAGTCAACTTTTTTCTCGTTTTAACTAAGAACACGATGGTTATCATGTTTATTTTGAATGTGAAATAATTTCAAAATAATTAATAGTAAATTTTTATTTTTTTCATAAAGTATTTAAAATTAAAAGAACAACAACAATTTATAATAGTTAATCACATTTATATAGCTGTAGTTTATCTGTTCCTTCTAAAATTACCACAAACTTTAAAATTTAATAATTATTCGTTATTAAAGAAATAAAATGTACGTTGGCTTTGTGTGAAAACGTGAGTCCAAGATAAAAATTTGACAGGGCTCAATTTCCGATATTTTGGTTCCAAAAATAACAAACAAACCAATTGAACCTATAGATATTTACAAACTCCGCTGTTTACTTAATTTTCAATATACCAGTCAAACTCATTACATTCTGATCTGTCTGTTTTAGCCATATGGCCATCTGGAACAAATTCACTATCAACAATTCCTTTTGAATCAAAGATGATCTTGATTATCTTGAAGGTATTTTATTCCTGTGTGACTCTTCTGATGACGTCTATGCCATACCATTTCTTTTTATTTTGCGGCATAAATTTGGAACACCACATTTTATCAATATTTACAATTGTTGAGTTACTTGATTGTAACATTGGGATTTCCAGACCTTGATATATATACAGTACTTGTTTTTTTGTGCATTTAATAGATTGCAAATAATTATTTTGCTTTCCTTTTTTGAAATTAGTTTTTCTGTGTTCTTATATTGAGGTTTTTTCGAGTCTCAGCGCAACTGGGCATTTTTACTCTTTCTTAGTTAGGAAGTTTCTAAAGAGTCCCTCTCTCCCTTCTCTTAGACTAATTTATGTATTCCTCACATACTTCGCTGTGTTGTTTGCTTATCAATAATAAAATCGTAAGTGTATTTAAATGAAACTTTATAAATGTTTACATATGGGCTCTCATTCTTGATTCATTCTTATAAACTAACATACGTTGAAATCCCGTTCCGTACAGATAGATATTTCTGTCCTTAGAAACATTGCTCTGTATTGACTCTATTCTATAAGAATTCGCACAATAGCGGAATTGCACTTTGGAATGTTAGTATTTAACGAAAAGTATCTTTTTCGTTTCTATTGACTTTTTGTAGATTTTTTTTTAAGTTTTTGGCAAAGGTATGCAATTTTATTCTGTCATTATTTCACAATTTGTTCTTTTCTTTTTTCTATACATAAAAATAGAAAACAAAGTATTGTAAGGCAAGAACTTGTTGTATGTATCATGTACGACATAATCACGTACGAAGTTATTTGTATATACATATATTGCATTATTCAATATTTATTTTTACTAATCCTACAAATTTCTACAATTTTATTTTTCTATCATATTTTCGTCGCAGACACAATGTTTTCACATAAAGAGCTACTTTGTATAATATATTTTAAAATAAATTTCATTGAAACAGAGAGAAATAAGAAAAGAAAATGTATCGCAAAAGAAGAAGCAGAGTCAAGGCCAAGATCAAAGTCATTGTATATATACCTATGAACGGGAAGAAGAATATATATTTATTTTGAAATGTATCTGAAAATTTCAGAGGTTTCAATTTATATTGTAAAGAAAATTATATAGAGAGAGACTAAAAATTGTATACCAATTAAATTCGGGGATTTTTAAAACAAATAAAAAATGTTTACTCTTTAAACATTAAATTATAAATTTAATTAATACAATATAGAATACATTTTAGCGCTATAAAACATTCCAATATTTTCACTTTATAAATTGATATAAGTTTTGACTTAGATGCCCTTCACATAGACTCATTGACAATTCATTAATAGAATTTTTTTCATTTAGATAGTGTACGATAATATGACAGCTACATATATTAAAACATTAACTGAACGATAAAATTATGGATTGTAATATTTTCTATATACATTTCGTTGGATTGTTTACCAAATTGATGTAAATAGACTCCAAACAATAAAAAACTTACAGAATAGAGTAGAACCTGTCATCTGTGAAGAAAACGGTGTTCATAAAATTCTATTCTTCACACAGCAAATAAAGGTAACATCCCAGCATTTAGCATTAGCATTAATACAGCACTTTATATATTTCATAATCCGTAATTTGCATGGATCCACCAACCCATCTTGGGAACAGTTGCTTGTTTACTTTCTTTGCAAACAGTAAAGCTACAGTGGGAATGATAAGCAATTCTTAGTCATTTCTGTTAACGGGTGCTGCTGAGACATAGATACAACCGCTATTAAACTTCTACATAGTGTTCCTAACAAAATGTCATAAATCCTGTATTTGTAATGATAACGTTGTGAAAGAAATAAAAAAAAACAAGTTATGAGAAGTATTAATAAGTTAAGCAAATACATAGGTGCTTTAAAATATTCTTAAATATTTCAATGATCGATTAAATATTTCAAAATATAAGATTATTACTGAAAAAAACAATATACAATATATATACATATATGTGCCGTTTGTTTAGTTTATAATTTGTTTGATGAAAAAAGTTGGTAGTGCTTGGAGGCAAGTGAGACCTTATACGACCACTGCTTGCAGACAACGTTACGAAGCTTTGTGTCTTCGGATTTCGAATGGACCAGGATTACAATCTAATTTGAGTCAAGAGATCCTATCTTTGTGTAATATTAAGAAATATTAAATGAAAGACATAGGGGGGGGCCCGCGTGCCCTCTGGGAGCGAGTACACAAGGCAACGTGTCTGATTGCATTTAACATGGAAAATGCCAGCGCAATCCTTGTTGTCCTCAATCCAAGTTGTCGCACAGCCTCCTCGTGGCACCCCTGGATAGTTACCTGGCACCCGCTGGGTAATGAACTAATAGTGCGTACGGCGAGTCCTATCCCCAGGACTTTAAATTTGGGTTGTGCACAGGGTTTGGTACCCGTCACGTAAAATCAACCACCAATGAAGGACGCAAGAATGCCTCGGAACTGGAAACCGAATAACGTTGACGACCAATGCAAACGATTAAAGGACTATGATTTACGGATATGCACCTGGAATGTCCGGACCCTCTATAGGGAAGGTGCCTCTATCCAACTGGCGGAAGCCCTCAATAAATGTAAGGCTGACGTCACCGCCATCCAGGAAATGCGATGGATAGGACAAGGCTGCTCTAAAAGAGCAAACTGTGATGTATACTACAGCTGCCATGCAAATCGACGTGAATTTGGATGCGGTTTTGTGGTAAGCAAGAGACTATCAAAATTAGTCCAGCGATTCACACCGGTGAACGAAAGGCTTGCCACACTCCGTATCAAGGCAAAATTTTTTAACATCACGTTAATTTGCGCTCACGCGCCGACAGAAGAAAAGGACGACTTGACCAAAGATACATTCTACGCGAGACTCGAGGAAATTTATGACCGCAGTCCCGCCCACGACGTTAAAATTGTTCTCGGGGATTTTAATGCAAAGGTTGGAAGAGAAGAAGTCTTTGGTCCAACTGTCGGAAAATTTAGCCTCCATGAATCAACCTCCAACAACGGTCTAAGGCTAATTGATTTCGCTGCGGCGCGAAATATGGTAGTATGTAGCACCAGATTCCCACACCGTGATATTCACAAGGCAACGTGGCTATCTCCCGATCAAGCAACACGAAACCAGATTGATCACTTCGTGATTGACGCAAGGCACGCTTCTAGTGTGCTGGACGTACGTTCATTCCGTGGTCCAAATATCGACTCAGATCACTATCTTGTCGCAGCCAAGGTACGCATGCGGCTTAGTACCGCCAACAACGTACGCTCCAATGTTCAGAAAAAACTAGACGTTAATAAGCTGCGATCACGAGAGACAGCCGAAGCCTTCGCCGCTCAGCTCTCTAGCCGATTAAACAACCAACCCTCCCGTTCCGATAATGCCGGTAGACAGTGGGGACATATCTCTCACTCCCTACGCACAACAGCGGAAGATGTCCTTGGTTTCCAACGTCCCCCACGGCGAAACCAATGGTACGACGAAGAGTGTCGCCAAGCTACTGCTGCGAAGAACGCGGCCTATAAAAGGACCCTGCAGTCAGCAGCAACGCGAACCGTGCATGAACAATATCGGGAGATGAGGAAGGTAGAGAGGTGCCTATTCAGACGGAAGAAACGAGATCAAGAAAGGCGCGAGCGAGAGGAAATCGAGGTGTGTAGAAATAGGAATGATGCCCGTAAATTTTATCAAAAAGTCAACCGTCTGACTCAAGGCTTTAAGCCTGGTGCATCAACCTGTAAGGACGAAAATGGTAATCTGGTTACAGATACGCAGAATGTACTGAAAGTATGGAAGGAGCATTTCTCCAAACTACTATCTGGCGATGATAACATCAACTCTGCCATTGAAGAAATGCCCTCTGTATCCCCAATCGAAAATGATGATGTTGAAATTCCACCACCTAGCCATAACGAAGTGCGTGTTGCTATACAGCGACTTAAGAACAACAAAGCGGCAGGCGCAGATGGCCTGCCTGCTGAATTGTTCAAAGCCGGCGGCGATATGCTGATAGGGTGCATGCATCAGCTTATCTGCAGAATATGGTTAGATGAAAGTATGCCCAGCGATTGGAATCTCAGTAGCCTTTGTCCTGTCTTGAAAAAAGGTGACCCGACGATTTGCGCCAACTATCGCGGGATTAGCCTGATACCTGTCGCGTACAAGGTTCTTTCAACTGTACTGTGTGAAAGGTTGAAGCCACATGCCAACTCACTGATTGGACCTTATCAGTGCGGCTTTCGACCTGGTCGCTCCACCATTGATCAGATATTCACACTGCGACAAATCCTGGAAAAAGCCCACGAACATAACATCGATACTCATCACCTTTTTGTCGATTATAAAGCAGCTTTCGATAGCCCCATTAGGGATCGCGTTTACGCCGCAATGTCTGAGCTCGGTATCCCTGCAAAATTAATTCGGCTTTGCAGAATGACGCTGAGTAATACCCGTAGCTCCGTCAAGGTAGGATCGAGTCTCTCTGAACCTTTTGATACCGTGCGAGGCTTCAGACAAGGTGACCCCTTATCATGTGACCTCTTCAATTTCGTCATGGAAGTGATCATGCGCAGGGCAGGTGTTCATCGTAATGGAACAATATTCTACAAATGTGTCCAGCTCCTTGCTTACGCCGACGACATTGACATCATTGGGCGTAGCAAGCGTGATGTTACAGCTGCTTTTGCTGCTATCGAAAAGGAATCTGCAAGAATGGGTTTAGCGGTGAATGAGGGAAAAACGAAGTATATGTCGGCTACTGGTAGAAATGTGCGTCGCTCGGACACCGGGCTAGTGGCTGGCGACTATACTTTCGAATCTGTCAAGGATTTCATCTACCTTGGCACCGCTGTAACGAATACAAATGATGTCAGTCTGGAGATCAGACGAAGAATCACCATTGCTAATAGGTGCTACTATGAGCTCAATAGGCAATTGGTATGTAGAGCTCTCTCTCGACAAACAAAACTTACGCTCTATAGGTCGCTCATCCTCCCTGTGCTTCTGTATGGCGCAGAAGCATGGACGTTATCCCAGAATGATGAAGCAGCACTGGGAGTGTTCGAGAGAAAAGTTCTTCGTAAGATCTTTGGTCCTCTACGAGTTGGCGACGACTACCGCATTAGAATGAACCACGAGCTGTACGAGCTTTATCACGACATTGACGTAATTCAGCGCATTAACATCCAGCGGCTTCGCTGGCTTGGTCATGTCGTGAGAATGGATGAAGACGCTCCGGCGAAAAAGGTGTTTGAAGCAGTAGTTGGCGGAAGAAGACGTAAAGGTAGACCGTGTCTCCGGTGGAGTGATCAAGTTGAGGGAGCACTAACTGGACTTGATATACGAGACTGGAGAAGGCGCGCACGCAGCAGAGGCGCCTGGGGAGACATGCTGCGTCAGGCCGAAACTCGGTAACGGGTTGTTATGGCCACATAAGTAAGTAAGTAAATGAAAGACATACTGACCTTTCATTTATAGGACTAATTGTATTCTATTCGGCTATTCGGTACCATAACAGATCTACAATTTTTATTGTGCTTAGTTCGCTTAACTCACTTTATAGGAACTCATAACGCTGTTAATTTTTATTATGTGTTATACTTATCTTATAGATATGTAATTTAAAATAAAATACATTGTCCTTTTTTTCTATTTCTTGAAGTATTAAAAACTAAAACCGGACACCTGGATGGAAGTATCAAAAGTTTTTTTAAATATACACAATAACTATTTTATTATATTTGAACAATTATTCTAAAAAATAATTGGTTTACTACATTACTAGTTGGTTAGGTAGTTGAAGTGTAGGGAGGAACGAATCCTTCTCAATTAGCTAATAAAGTCGTTTTGAATCCACAATTTTTTGTAATAATGGGTAGAAGAAAATGGAACTAGAACCAGCCAGAAGCGTTTATAAAGACGAGAATCTGGCCAATGCTAATACTGGAGGTATACCTGAGTGTACTAAAGAAGAGTGCCCCCAAAAATCTAATCCTAGTTCTCTGGCCAGGCGTGGACATAGACACAACAAGTGTTTTGGTGTCTTTTCTTCGAGAGTTGGCAGACATGCGTTGCAGGTAATACTACAGAGTAAGCTAAGTCTAGCTCCACGTTCAACTACGGTTCAGTACCCTATAAAAATAGATATTAACTTAGATACCGCTGATTTGCTTTGGTGTATCAAGTCACAGATTTTGCATTTTGCATAGATTGGCCACTTTACTATAATACAAGTCTATTATTTAGCGAACAAACTTTTTATGTTTTAATTATATATAAAATTAATATCCAAGCTTAAGCAAATGAAGGGACTATCCTTTACTTCATTTCGCAGCAATCCCAACATAGAAATCATCCAGATACTTGCGTTCGTCAATGTGTCTGGCGGGTTTTGAAATGCCCAACCTTCTCTGCACAAATCTGAGAAAATCATAATAGCTCACTTAACTTAGCAACCTACTTACCTATATATACATACAAAAATTATCACTTAAAAAGTTGTGGAGAATTCAAAAAGAAAAAATTTTTTTTAAGATTAACAAATGATTGACTTTTACCATTTCATTAATATTAAAACAATAAAAAATATTATTACTATTAATATATATTATTTTATATAATTCAAACAGTAGACAAAAAATTTTCTTTCTGATTTGAATTGGATTTTCATTCATGGTTTCTTTTTCAATATATACTATATTATAGTAAATGTTTCGAAATAAAATATAAAGAATTTTTGTAAACAAAGCCAGAAAGAAAATAATATACGAATGTTATTGTCATATTGTATATATATTTGTAAATGTTTACAAAATAAACGGACTATATACACTTTGTCGAATATTAATTTATATTCTCACTCTCACTTTCTCGTACATTCATAAGAAAATGTGTATATTTATATATACACATTATAATATATATATATATATATATATATATATTATTCTAATAGAGAAAATTTAAATAAATGTACATTGAAATATATTTATTATCTCTTGTTAAATTTTATTTCTGATTGCATAAGGTGGCTTTTTTTTAATATATAGCACTTGCACTATGACGATCATAGATAAAATTATAATAATTATAAAATACAATTAAATACACATATAATAAAAAAAAAGAAAAACCAAAAAAATCACAAATCTAGAAAAAAGCTTTTTAAAATAATTTTATATGAAAACTTAAACTTTGGCAAGAAATAATTTAAGATTTGTTCTTAAAACTCACGACAGTGACCATCAAGGCTGTTTTAATTTATATATAGCATATTTTTTCTCTTTTTTTTTTAAATGATCCATCATTTCTGGAAGCGAATACTTCGTTGAAAAAATTGGATGGGGAAAAAATGGATAACTTTTCATATTAACCCAAATACTAAAGAAGGTTTATAAGACTTCAAATTGAAATCTCTATGAGTGTTACCAAAAAAAAAGTGTACTCAAGACCAAAAAAATAATCTATATAAATTAGTATTAATACTTTCCTAAAAAATACTAATATAAAAATTAAAATATATTTTGTATATTTTTATCAAATACAAAATATCAATTAAAACAAAATTAACTATACTTATAATATAGCAAAAAAAAAACTTATTAAAATTAACTATCTACTATATTTGAAGACACTACCATTCTTAATTATAATTATAAGACATACGAAAAAAAATATAACTGGAAACTACAAAACTTGCTAGAAAGAGTACATGCATTCATTTATCGTGCTAACATTATACTGCTATGTCTCTAACTGGTATCAGGAACTGGTATCTCACTAGGGACCGTGGCAATTTTATTGCTAAAATACGTAGGTACTCGTAGTTTGAACTACCTACCTATTCAAGGAAAATATGCAACGCTAGTGTATTACAAACCGGTGGTGTTAATACCATATGATTAAGATAATCAGATCTCGATATTTTTATGTGTAATGTTCAATGATCTAACGCAAAACACGCTAATGCGTATCCTGAAGTATTTTACAAAAAATTGGACAATTACTAAACTAATAGCGACAAAAAGACATAAAGAGCGTTCGGGAAAGGTCAAAGGTTCCGTGTACCAAATCAAAAGTAATAACGAACCGTATAACCTACATTGTAACATTAATAAAGTTAAACGTTGTAAAAATCACGGATAAAATTTCATACATAACAAATATATAATAATGCTTTGAGAAGGTAGATGTTCGGTTCAGTATCGCTGCTAGAAAAGTCTCTAGAACACGTCCGCATCATTGAAAGAATGACATGACAAATGATCTGACATCATTCGCTACTATACGTACAAACTAATGGCGACAATCTGCAAAAAGGCATAAATGGCGGAATTGCATGCGATGAATAATGATCCGGGTATATAAAGCTAACTAAGTAAGAAGTGTTAACTTCAACAAAGTGTCTCTCTTGAGAGAAAATAATGCATACATACATATTAATAAATTCGCGGAGTACCCTTTTTTGCAAATAGTATAATTAAAATTTTGACGTTATTTCAAAAGAAGTCAAAATCAAGTCAAAGTCAAAAGTTTTTTCATTTAATTTCAATTTGTTAATATCTTTTTGTTTTTACAATTAGTTATAAAATATTGTGACAAAATATTTTTTAATAATGTAAAATACAATCTAATAATATAATAAAAAGGTAATTGAAAAGAATTATTTTTAAATGCAAGGGTATAACTACCGTCGAGAGTCTGTCAAATAATCTTCCAGAAAACCATCACAGAGATAGTATCAATAAATTAAAGAACCATTGGGAGATATATATTTCAGTTAAAGAATTTTATACTGAAAAATAGTAACTTTTACAACTAATAATCCATTTTCATTTAGCGAACTCATTAAACAATACATTGTAATATATATATTCCTTAGTAAATAGTGCAAATCAGCAATCGGCACGTAGTGGATCAGTTTGTATAACAATTTTTGCATATTAATTTTCGTAATGCGATTTTCTATTCGTCTCAACAGAACCCTCTATTCTCATACACTTATAGTTTATACATATAACTCATATAGAATGATTATCTATATAGTTATGCACATTATTATCAATATACTTACTTAGGCAAGCTAATGCATGATATGTAACATACAAAAAAGAACAATGCTTATCGACAAGCACTATGAAATTACTTTTATATATATTGTTGTTATGCTGTTTGTAAAGATTTCACTGACCACTGTTGTACTACAACCAAAGTGACTCCTTTTTTTTAGCAAAATCTTTACAATCTTTTTGTATATTTCAGAAAAAAAAACTATTTTTATTTCTATGAATAGTTGTAACATTTATGAATAAAGTTTTTTTGAGACACTTTTGTTAAACAATGAAAAGGTTTTGTAAGGATATCTTTTACAAAAAATATATACATAAATATGTTAATTGCATTTATATATATGTATCTTACATTTAAGCATATATGTGTAGTGTGAAGTCATATGTTATGGAGTCATATGTTATAGATAAAATTTATCCTTATAGAAAATCCGTCTGTCCACGCTCCTTGAAAAATGGCTGGTTCGATAACTATTGCAATGATAGATTGCAAATTAGATAAAAACGATATCAAATTTAATTTTCAAATATAAAAAGTAAACAAACTTCGTTTATAAAACGAATTTTGTATAAATTGATTTTTTTAATTTCAATTTGTACAATTTTCAACTTAATATGAAGTTATAACTTTTATGCGGTAATATAAACAATTAACAAAATCACAACGAATGCAAGAGAACATTGTATTAAATAAAATACAATGGGAGAAATGAAACTACAAATTATTTTTCCTTCACTGACCAGCTAATACAAGTATCTAGGTTACACGCTAAAAGTATTATAATAGTTCAAAAACAAACAAAAGATATGCAGAATAATAACGATTCTTAATTTATTAAAAACAAATCATATCATTCAGTTTGATTTTATCTTCAAGTTTTTAATATCATAGATAGAATCTATCACATAGATCATGATCTATCACATAGATCATTCACAGAACCACTTTTTAAACCCGGAAGCAAAACTACTAAACTACAATTTTTCAAAACGAAATGAAATTTAATTTTGCATATAATTTAATTTTTTTGAGTTTTTATTTAAATAGAACCCAATTTATTTTTTTTAATAACTAATTAAAATTTAGTAGGACACGTTTATATATTCACTCCCCGAACCTTCCAACAAAGCTAACTCAGAAAAAATATTTTTGCATCTAAAGGAATCCAAAATAGAGATCTTCCATAATCTTAAGGTAGGATATTGTTATATTTAAAACCATCTTAAATATGAAGAATAAATAGTTATTCTTATAGTTATTGATTAAATAATTAACCTTGATAGGATAAAAACTAATTTGAATTTATTGAAAATATTGACATTCATAGTAGAGCGCAGAAATCGAAACTCTCTATACCTCATACTTTGAAGTATTGAACACGATTAGTAAGAAACAAGGTGCAAGAAGGGTTCTGCTTTGAATAGATTATCTATTTGTAATATAATCTTAAAAAAAAATCTTTTACTGATACAAAATATTACTCGAAATTGAGTGTTGGAGCAAAAATACATTGTCATTAATATTAAATTATAAAGCTCAATATTTTGAATAATAGTAATAAACTTTAATATTGTGCTGTATATTTTGAATAAAAACATTTGGTTAACACAGCTTAAGACAAAAAGAAAACCTATATGGATACATAATAATTACTCATAATAATATAAATCAAATATATATTTTAATTATACAGTGGAACCCTACAGATTAGAACTCTTAGAAATGGTACGCTCAGAAATTAGAACCTGATTTTATCATACATTAAATGCTCTAAAATTAGAACTTGCGGTTTTAACGAGAAATCATCTTACTCGTTCTCTTTCTCCGATTGTGGAAACGTTAGTATATTAATAAAATAGTGCAAAAGTATTGAGTTGCTTCCCCCAGAGCACATGACCAATATATCGGTCATACGTATTGGCACATCAGTGTTTATTATATGCAGAACAAAGATCTATTTAATTGTATAAAAAAAGTAAAAATAACATTTTATTTTTATTTAATATTTTGGAACAAAAATTAGAATTTTTGGGACATTAGTACTACTATAGGCAATTCTTCTTTTAATACACATAAATACTATATTTTAAAACTAACATGGCTTAATGGTGGGGCTTATTGTCAGAATCGTTTTTAGATTCTCTGTTTTTAGATTTTC
The DNA here is from genome assembly GCF_002237135.1 of Teleopsis dalmanni. Taxonomy (NCBI): domain Eukaryota; kingdom Metazoa; phylum Arthropoda; class Insecta; order Diptera; family Diopsidae; genus Teleopsis; species Teleopsis dalmanni. The sequence continues at coordinate 69,850,197 of NC_051848.1, read as the reverse complement.
ATTTTACTACAAAAATTGGTGAAATTTCTAAATAAACTACAATAAAAATATTATACTTATCCATAAATCGAAAAATATCAGTCTAGAACTGCTTTATTCTGACTACTAAAAACCATTAAATAAGTTTATTCTTTACGAAAATTATTATAAACTTCTTTTTTGTTTACATATAAAGAACTTTATTCTAAACAATATACTCATATATTAAGGCAATCTGTAAAGTTATTGGCTTGACATATAGAAAAAGTCAATTCATTATATGAATTTTTCGATTTAATCGAGCAGTAACAGTTGTTACATATTGACGTTTCATTGATTTTTATTTTGAAGAGTTATTAAAACTTAACCATTTTCACTTTTTTTGCACCCGACCTAAAATTGTGTTTCCGTCATGGACTCAAAGTATTTTTCTTACGTTAAATTTAGTCAAAACCCACTTCTCCGAATGCTAATTCTTCTTTATATTAATTTATATAAGCTTCTTAATATAAGAAGTCCATTTACACCACAGTGTAAAGATTTTGGTGTCTGCAGTATCTTAAAAAACGATTTGTTTACCTATACAATAAAATTAAGGTTTGAGAAAAAAAAAAAATAAATTCCTTAACAATATGAAGTTCATTGATCAATGACGGATCTAATGAATGAATTATCACAAACTTCTTATGTTTGCATTAAATAATAACGAAAATCAAATGCAGTGTTGCAAGAAAATCATATAACTTAAACAGTAAAATGTGGTTGAAATAAGGTTCGTGATTTGGGAATGATAATCTCATCTGCATTGATATAAAAATGGACGAACAAATTGAAGAAAAACTTTTATTTTCAGTATTAAAAAGTTGGCTTTAAATGGCTAATAATATATGTGATCATTACTATATGGTCATTATTTATGATAATGACACATTTCTAGGTGCTTTTTCAAGAATGACTCATCATTCAATTTAAGGTCCTAAAATTATCACTACAGTTGCTAAATGTTACTATATTTACAAATTCATCACAAAACTTTGACAGATTTGCCCAAAGGTGCTATCAGAATGAAATATATAAAACCCAGAAAGACATATATGTTTGTGAAAAGTTTTGTACACGTTTATTTGGTTAAAACTAGGATTTCTCTTCTAATATACAATGATAATCAATGTACACCATTAATAGTTCGACAATACAGGATTTCTCTTAATGAGCTAGCTGGTCGTGTTGGTGTCCAGCCCACATGTATATCTAGACACGTGGGCATTTCGGACAATTGCAGAGCTTTTTGACATTTGTTGAAAAAGTTACTGTTTTTCGACATTCATTTTACGATTATAATTATTCTACTTGCAAACGTCAAACTGACAATCAGGTAAAAATATCTGAGTATAGCTAAAGAAACTTAGACAGATAAACCCTCTTGTGAGATCTCATGCTCTGGTCCGTACTACTTTAACTAAGGTCTAACCTGCACTGCACCAAAATTTCGCTGCTAACGGCTTCTTGCATATTACAAATACATAAGATGCAAGGGGTATATCATATAATGCCTTTTATCGGGGTTGTGGCTTTGGGGATGAAGAGGATAATGTACTTCACATCATATATCAGTATCTATCATTGGTTAGGAAAATATTCAAAATCTTTGGACCCCTTCTCTTGCTGACCTAACAGAGCTGTCATCCTGTAGAACTAAGGAATTGGTGAACTCTAGAGATTTTTCAGGTTAAATCACATTCACTTGAATGGGGGAGCTAATTCGGAATATCACAATAGGCGATTATTTAAGCTCAAGTCAGTTTGAGCACGGAGAGACAGTTTCTATCCAACCTAACCTAACCATGATATTTCATCTAAAATAAAAAAGGTTTTAAAATAAAAAAGGTTTTAAAATAATCTTTGTTTTAATTGTGTATTAATATCATCATTTAATATCATAAAATGCTAATTTTTTTTGTCTTTTAAAAAGAAAGTTAGGTATTAAGCAATAAAGTCTGTATATGGATTTTTTGCTAAACTTTTTTGATGTACTGTACGCGTTTGAGCAAAGAAGACCTTGATTGTTGTTATTTTATGTGCGACACATCAAACAATTGGAACTTCGAGGTTTTTTCTTGTTTTCAATGCCATTATGTTCAATCAAGTTAGCAACTTATTCAATAAAAGCAGAGTACTTAGTTTTTCAGTTATATTGTACAATATAACTGATTTTTTCACAATGTATCGTATATCAAAGCAACGAAGTTGCAGGAAATGAAGGAATTCCTGCCAACAAAAATCCACACATTAAAAATTATTTTTGCTTAATTTCTCTATTCTCCGAGTTTTCTTTGCTATTTTGCTGCACACAAATGTTACATTGATAACTATGTAGGTTTAATGTATAGTAAAAACTAAAATTTTTCTTTATATATATAGAACCCCACATTTCCCGCGTTTAATAATCTGCTTCTTATATACAAATTGCTTACAGCGCACATATGAGAGAATAAATAAAACAGAAGTCTACATTACATTGTGAAGTATATAAAAACTAAGCAGGTAAACATTTACGTGCTCTGTTGTATGGCAATTAAACGAAGAAAAAAAAAATAAATAAATAAATAAAAAGGCACATCAAGCATTACAAACCTGCTGTTCATAGATACGTATGAGTCAGCAGTTTTACCAAACTCCATTATTTTATAAATACTATATTTGGCAAATTTTAAGAAGATACGGAGAGTTTTTGTCTCTAATTATAAATATTTATCAAAAATATGTATCGACTTTATAGCAACTTATGTAATTCAGTCAAAATTGAAAAATTTTCGTTGGCAAACAAAAATAATCGATTTGTTAGACGCACTCGTACATATGTACATATGTTAATTGGTAAACACAAAACGATGCGATGTGATGTGCTGACATTTACGCATACAGCATAGACACACACCCCCGCAGTAGCAGCAGTAGTATTTGTTGTTTTGAAAGTACACTGTACACTACACATTTTATTAAATTTTTTTTTTTACTCACCTTCAAATTGCCAATCAACTCCATAAATTGCAAAATGTCGCCAAGTCCTGTGCTGAAGCATGGTTTTCCAGACGTCGATGAGGATGAATTGTTTTTTTGTTTGGTAATATTTCCTCCATTCTCTGAAGATGATATACAACAATCATTGCTGCCGTTTGTAGCGACAATGTCGTCCTGTTTTAGTACGAGTGGTTCAGCTGCAAGCGATGACATAGCAAATTGTGTTTGTTTCTGTTTGGCGTACAAACTTTGATTTTGTTGTGTATGAAATTGTTGTTGGTGTTGTTGTTGTTGTCGATAAAATTTCTGTATCTGTTGACTGTGATTAACGTACAAATTCAAATTATTTTTGGTAGTTGCTGAGGTTACAGCGGTTGCTATTGGTGCTGTATTTAAATCCTGCGTATTGGCGTTCTTAACCGAAGACGAAATTGCACCACTTTCGTCTGAATGCGGAACGAGACTGAAGTTCACTGTATGTATAATTTCACAATTGTCTTCATTTTGTTGTTGACTAGAATCGGTCGCTTGTTGCTTCTGTTGCTTTGGTGATGTTGATAGGAGAGTAGATGACGATGCATGTGTAGATGATGTTGATGACGTCACATCATGTGCTGTCAATAATGATGTCATAACGGCTGGTCTCAAAGCTGTTGTTGTATTTGCCGCGTGTTTTAAGATATTCATTAAATCACTATTCCCAATGTTGCTTTGTAGTTTGCATAGAGCTTTGATCAGTTGCTGAGTGGAGAGCATTGCTTATGTTAAATTTTTATTTGTGGCAAAAGCGAGAGAGAGAGCGAAAGAGAAAATCGCATATAAAAAAGCAGCACTTCGTACACAAGAAACCAAATCAATACGGAAAGCTTGAAAAAGACAGAAAAAAAATTATTTTACTTAAATAATTGAAAAAAGTTTGTTTATGTTTAAAGGTGTTAAGTGTGTGTACGTAAATATCAGACATATGATTACATACGTCAGGGCAATTAAAAAAGTTTGATATTTTGCTTATCGTTACTTTGTTTAAAATTAATAGGAAGTCTGCATGTAATAAAATTTCTAATATAATAAAATTTTATAATGATAAAATATATTAGGGACTTAAGACATTAAGGTTATGTTATTAATTGTGAATCAAATTTATTTCATTCATTGTATTTTAAGCATATTTTAAATATATTATATATTTATGTTAATTATATACATATATATATTTTATATTAATTACATATATATATATATATTATATTAATTATATACATATATATATTTAAAATTAACTTTTAAACTCAAATGATATTATGGCCGTGTGCGAGTACGAGTAAGTTGAGGTAAAGTTAATTAAAATTTCCTAGGGTTTTTTTGCACTGCACTTATATAAATATTTATTTATTTATGTATTTATTTATTGCACTTATTATTTTTGGTTAAAAGTTTTTAAATTTATTTATTTATTTATTAAACACCTTATAATATTATCACAATGGTAACGCCTAATTTACTTAATTTTTATCTAATATAACCTACTCGAAATTCTGGTAAATACCAACATTCGCTGTCATATCGACATAAATTACTATTTCCATCAATTAACCATCAATTTACTCGAACTTGCACACGGCCTATATATCCAATACTATGATTACTTACAAAAATTACTCTTTAGGGTGAAGGACTTAGCAGTCCAGTTCCGTTTTCTTAGTTATTTCAGCTATTAATTCAGTTTTCATATTAATATAAATAAAAATAATAGTCAAATATGTTCGGTAATTCTAATTTATCTAAACATTTTTTCACAATTTTTTTTTTGTATATCAATATTCTATAACTTGTGAAACAATTTTTTTAACAAATTGTTCATACAACACGTATCGAATTTCTGGAACCATATAGAGAGAATAGAGTGCCGTCTTGGAGTATTTGAAGTATATAATAAAGAAAAATATTGGTTTTAATTTATTAGAATTTCAGTGCTTCTAATTAATAGAATAATTTATAATCTATAGTACGATATCTGACTCTATTCTCTAAATAGAATTCAACAAATTTTATTTGGGTTATTGTCTACGAGCTTTCGTCATCTTAGCGAATATTAGATTAAATGTTTGACTCTAATACAAAACAGTACATCACACTCTATGTTAGCAAATATGTATCTACGCATTGCTAGTACCAGTGAACAGAAAGGGTAGTAACAAGTTTTATATAACATAAACCTAGCAAATTCTCGTAATAGTTGATTTGTAATACATTACTTAATTTGTAATATCCAGTGAAAAAGTTGCACAAGATTATTAGCTGTTTTTAATTTCGGTTTTCAAGTACTTTTAAGAGATATCATTAGTGATGATAGTACATATTCTAAGTCAATCTATACATATGCATCTGTCTGTTTCCTTGCCTTTTTGGCGTTTATTAATTATATTGCAGGGACAACTCTATTTTCATTAACAATACATGATATAATAATTATAATTATTATATTTATAAATACAAAAGTTCCTAATACTTGTCACTTTAGTCTATATATCTAATTTTTATGGATCAATATTTTCAAAAGTATTGTACGAGTATAGCAAAATTAATATGAAAACTTTTTGAAATTTTTTTAATAAAAAAATTTTTTCTTATAATACATGTGTTTAAACATTTTTGATTGTTGAGTTTATATGACAGTTACAAAATATTATCTGATTTTGGTCAATTCGATAAATTTTTAAGGTCCTTTGATGGAAATTCTATGCAAAATCCTTCACTCGTCTATCTCAAGTAGTAGAATGTTCGAAAGAATCGAGGTGATAGTCGAGGTGATAAATATATAAAGTTTATATATCTATACGCTATAGAATATTTTATTCCACACAACAACAAACTAGAACAAAGCAAATTTAAGAGGATAATCATAAGCACGAAAAAGTATGTTAAAATGATTTTATATATTATTTAAAATATGTATTTACTTTTATTTGCATATTAATATACTATATCACATTCGATACTCTATATGCTTTTTGTATATAAATTTAATTATAAATCAAATTTAAGAATTATAAAGAATTTTTTTATTTCTTAAAAAAATTATCGATTTAGGCAAACATTTTGGGGGTTTTATTATATACTAAATATTTTTGTTTGTGGCAGTAAATTACAAATGTCTAATTATTTGAATGTTTATTCATAACTTTTTATGTACATTACTCACCTTTATGGTGTGGTGTACGTTACATTTCCGGTGCCGTACACTTTGACATTTCGTGAAGCTGCAATGCTTTGTGAGTTTCCTTGCGCCGCTTATTGAATAAATTAAAAGGACTAATGTATGTATAGCGTTTCAGGTTTTGTTTTGAAATTTTAGTTTAATTTTTAAAAGCGTAATCAAATGGAGAAATTTAAACAATATTTGATTGTCTAACTTTATTGCAATAATTCACGACTTGTGTTATTTTAATCTAATTATATTTAATTTCACTTTGACCGCTCATTTTGGTGACAAGTTATTAAATGCATAATTAGCACTACAAATTGAACCCGCTTCAACGTATTTCTTTATGGAATAAATTACATTTTCTTGTTTCTTAAAACCTGTGCAGAGGGTGGATTTGTTTCTTAGGTGTCGTAATCAATGACGTGATGTCCATCCTTCTCTTTGGATCATTTTTGTTATAAGGGTGCTATTTTTTTGTTACCTTATTTTTTGCAATAACTCAAATTGCTATACAAATTTTTTCACTGTAATATTCTGAATTAAACAAACACACTTATCGGTCTGGCAATCTTTTAAGTTTTAGTATTCTTTAACTACAAAACAGTGAAAATTTATAAAATGAAAACAACTTAAACTAAACTACTAAAAACGATTAACGTTCCGCCTGCCAGTGCATTGTGACAAGCAATTGCCTTGAAAATTACAAAACGTTTTTTATAGCATCAAAAAGCAACAATAACAAAGTAAAGACAAATTTATTAAAGTAAGAACGAGATAGTTGTATATGTAAGTTATTGCATCATTCAATGTGTGTTATAATGACCAGCTGATTTTGACAACAGAATATACAGGGTATATATACTAAAAAATACTCTTTAAACAAAAAACGCTTTACTTTTTGACCTTCATCGAATAGAAATTCCAAATTAAATTTTTGTATTAGATTTATTTTTATTTCTTTGTTATTTATGTTGAATTGAATTGATATATCGAATAACAGTACCATGAAGATAATTATAATATAATAGTCATCATATTGATAATAGTCAAAATATTTATATATATAATATATGACTTTCTGAAATAATTTAGAAAATTGTGTATTATTTAAACAATTGGCCAATTAGACCACTTTAAAAATAAAAACAATTAATACATATTTATTTGTACATATTAAATGTATGAGACTTTACCTCGATAATGTCAAATCAATATACATATTTTAAGATTATAGAATAAAAATTGATTATTACTTTATATTTGTATTCTGAAATTTATATAATGTAAAATATAATATTAAAAGCAAATTATGTAAAAATTTATTTTAAAATAAAGTAAATAATATATTAAATAATATCTTTTTTAAGTTCAACTGTACCAAATTGCGTTTATTTTAATAATAATAAAAATTTCAATGGCTGTTTTTGACATTCTACATTAGAGGAGTTGGGATAAGAAATACAATAATAGTCTTATATGGCGTTTACATTGGCCGAAAATGGCTCATTTTGAATGAGCCATTTGAAAGTATTTACATTCGTTGTAATTGGTTTGTTCTCATTTAATACAGCTGATTTTGCAACTTGCCTGTTGATTTGATTTTTGGCCTGTGTACAAAAATATGTTGCATGAAGGTTAAATATACCTTCAAACCTTAAAATATATATTGAAAACATATTTTTAACTTTGATTAAATACTTTTTGGGAAGTAGAAGTTCTAAAAAGAGGTTCATCGTTTTCAAGAAAATGCAACCACCAAACATTTGTTTACCTTTTTTTGTAAATATGTCAAATAAAGCTTTCTCAAACTGTCAAAATGTCATGAAGAGCTTTTATTTAGGGTATGTTCAATGTATTCCTTTTTATTTGGAACATATGTGGAATTCATACAGAATGTGATGAAATGGATTGCATTCGTGCTTTAAATTTTGTATGTAAGAATAAGCTATGCGCTCTCATTTTTGATTTTTGACCAAATGAGCTATTTTCGGCCAGTGTAAATGCCGTATTATAGTATACGCACACTATCTCATTTAGACGATTTTTGCATATTAAGGAAGACTCGTCATACAAAGAGCTTTTATATAAATGAGCTCATTTACAATAAATCAGCTCATTTTAGACCAAAAATGTCAAATGCAACCCTTGAAAATAAATTTCCCAAAAGGAAAATAACCGAAATTTAAAGTATGTGTCATATGTTTTATTTGTAAATAAAAATTTGAGCTGTAAACAAACGCACTGAGAAAGTAAGTATGTAAAGTATGCAATTGATATAAAAAATATATATAAATGATTTAAAATATCAGTTATATATATAATTCTTGAGTGTGATGTATTATTAAGTGAAATTTGTTTATTTCAGATGGATTCAAGTCAATGCCAAAAAAAAATAAATACTATGTACTCGTAAAATATTTAATAAAGTTTTTTGTTTTCACAAATTAAACATACAGTAGTTATTTAATTAATTGATTTTGGATTTAATTAAGTCAAATATTATTTTCAAGCACAAAAAAAAATGAAAAGAAGGAGAAATACGTGGTCAGAAAGTCTACAGCTTCACACAAAGGTTTAGATAAGTATTTCATAAGTGAAATTAGAAATTACAATAATAATTTGTGCATTGAAACTGTTTTGTTTTTTGACGTAACTTTCATAATAAAAAAAGATTTGAATATAATTATCAAAGGCTTTTTTAAAGTTTGAAATCTTCAAAGTCTGCACAAACAGAAGACCTAAATTCGTTGCATTGTTTAAACACGATGCGGACAGTATTGATCAGGTTGATACAAGATCGATTTCGCTAAAACCATATTGTTTCTCACGTAGAAATTCTTCTGTGGTTGTCAAGGTACGAGATAGTAAAACCGAAGTGAGCATTTTGTTGAGCACGGAAGCAGCGTGATATCTTGGTAGTTGTTACAATCGGAGCCATCATCCTTCTTCGAAATCTTAAGGACATTAAGACATGTGTAGCAACAATAATGCTCTTAAAATCTTCAAAGTTAGGTTTCACCCGTAAAAATTTCTATGTCTTAAGTTTTAGTGCAGTCAAATTTAAAAATAAGTCTATTGTGATTGTTCACTGGAAATATGTTGCAAAATTCCATTCATTCGTTAAAATTATACGACCATTCTATTTACTAAATAAATAATTAAAATAAATAGATAAAATAGTTAATTTAAATATTTAGGATAAAAATGCTTACCATTGTGTTTTAATATTCATTTTGTTTTCTTTTATTTAAATTAAATTAATTTAAAGAGTTTAAAATTTTTATATTTTATATTGTACACAACACAACAAAAAACATATGTCAGAAAAAGCATTGAACATATTTTAAAAGTGATGCCAATTTGTTTCATCCAGACTTCATGATGTTTTTTTATAACTCTGAAAGAAATAATTACGATTATTCTTATAAATTTAATTTTATATATTAAATATAATAAAAATTCAGATACCCTTGAAAAGGTTGGCAGAAACCAACGATGCGTTGATAAAATAAATAAAAAAAAATTTTGTATCCAATGAAAAAAACCGGAGTAGTGTCATATAAAAATATTAACTAAATTTTTTATGTTAATTTTAATAATTAATGCATCATAGAAAGATACTATGATGCCCGAAAGTTAAAACAATGTCCGAAACAAAACAAATTCTTTTTATTACTCATTTTGGGTGTTGAAAAATAAATAAGTAAAATAGTATTGTTTACTCGATTTTAATTATGGATATTACTGATACGCAAATATTTTGCAATGAACTGAAGCAACACAGGTTTCGTGCTTTTAAGTGTAAATAGGGTATGATTTGATTGTAATGCAACGAATGCAAAAGTATTTGTTCCATTATTTCAAAGTTGTTAGTAACAATGTTATTCATATAAAAATTCTCAATACCGGAGTTCAATCAGACTAATATGACGTTAATAATTAGAATGATAAGGAAAAAATATATGTATTCGTAAAAGGCCAAAACATTTATGTTTTAATATTTATTATAAATTTAAATTTATATTTTTTACAACTTCTGGAATGGAGCAATCCGGCATATCAATACATAACCCATTGGAGGACTATAAGGCGTTAGTGGAACGGCATATGCTCAGTATAAACGGATTAAATATAGACTATTGCATTAATATATTCAAATCTATTGGCAAAGAAATTCAATGTGCAATATGGAGAATATTGTTTGATACTGGGAAATTCGAAAACAAAGATGTGCTCATGGCCTGTGAACTCATAGAAGCGTATCGATGTGACGCGGCTACATATGGACTCCAGGAATATAACAAATGGTTAGAAAATTTGCGTAATGAATTGGTGAACAGACAAATGATTACAATATGGGAAGAACATATAGTAAGAAAATCTTTAGGTCCAATTGAGTTTGGAACTGGTATACATAATTTTCACAATTCTGAACAAGACTGTGTGGAAAAATTTGAATCGGTTATGTCTGAGGAGGTAAGTTTGTAAATGTACTAAATATTAAAAGTGATGAATATTAAAATGTCTACTTATAGGAAATTACTGATTTTGAAGCTATTATTGGAACTAGGACCCCTTTACTAGATTACCAAAAGCTGATGGAGGAGAGGGTAAATGTTGATTTCATCATTTCGGAGGATATCGCACTAGCTAATTACAAAAAAATTTCGACTGCTGTTCGCAATACCGTGTGGACACTACTATTTTTAGAAAAGACTGATAGACTTAATAACGAAATTAAGGCAGCTGATTTGATGGCAGCTAATAAATTGGATGCGGCACTTTTTGAGCCATGGGAGTATAATGAGTGGGTTTTTCGTTTACGAAATAAATTATTAGATGAGCGGAAACTGCGCTTTTGGCGTACGCAAATGGTTAGACGGCAACTGGGCCCATGCTCTGGCAAAGATTGCACGCTTTTCCTAAACAAGGAATATCCTCCTGTGAAAGAATTCTACAATGTTTTGTTGGTTGATGAAAGTAATGAGGAGCCAATAGTCATAGATTAGGAAACTTAAAACTATTTATTACGTACCTTACGCACTTACAAAGTGCAATTTTAGATTTTTAAAATTTTTTTTGTGGATTAAAGTGTACATTTACGCATTAGTTTAAAATTTATTTACTTTAAACTATGCAACTGATATCTTTTATAATTTTCTTGAATGTTGTGTATGTAGTCCCTGGAAACGCTTAAATATTTAAAATAAAACATTAATTTTAAAAAATGTAAATTAAGTTACTATTGTTATCGAATGAATTGAAATATGTTGAATACGTAAAGTTTTTGGGAATACAATATTAAATGTGTATGATGCAATTGAATTAAGAAGACTCTTTTATTTAATTATATATATTTGAAATTTTGATTAGTCAATATTGTTACTCAGTTAAGTAGTAATGAATATAATTATCATACTATAATGTATAAATAATACTTATGAATTTGGGTTATTTGCATATAGTATCCAATGAAGTGTTAAGAATTACTTCATTATTCTGCGGTGCTTTTAGAAATGCGATTTTAAGTTATTTCTGTGACGAAGAATCAACAATTAAAGCTATACTACTGTAACAGTGAATAATAAGTATTTTTTTATTATCAATTCTGTTTGCGCAGTCCCCGCCCCATTTGATGCCACTAAAGATATTGCTGAACTTTAAAAAATTTGGTTGATTTAAATATCTATTGTATATTTAAACTGCGATGGTATGCATAATTAAGTTTCAATTGATGTAGTAGCCAAACTATTATAGTTAATTGAATTTGTTATATGCATATTTTTTTTTTTTTGTTATGAGACTTCTCAAAGACATGCGATTTTCATGAGTGCTATAATCTTATGAACGTCTTGCTTGTTAGACTATGAAGGACTTCCTAGTGGGTGATATGGCATTACAGTAAGCAGAGAGTGAAATATAAGAAGCTTAGTATTTACATTTCCAAATTTCACAGTGATATAATCGTAGTGTTGGTATTAAATATAATTAAAACTTAATATTTAATTTTTTTATTAATGTTGATTTAGCAGTTAACTATTATGTACCAATAAAGAATATAATAAGCAATTACTTCTTACATGACACACAGATAGACATCCTAATGGCATCAAGATCAGTAGAGACCATAATAATCCACATAGCATACATTAATCCCGTTCTTCTTATATGCATACATCGACACCTGTTGTGGCGTAGTCAACGTGAGTGACTAAAGGCTCTGTAACTAATGCTGGTAAACTTACGGCTTTCAAAGCAATTGTGTGTTTGACTTTAATTTCATATCTATAAAATCCACCATTAAGTATTCCTTATCAATAAGGATTTTTTCACGAGCCTAACAAGCGAGTGTTCTGCCTTCTATATAGATGTGGTTTACGTATTCGCATGTCGTTAAGAGAAAAATTTACCACTAAGGATAACTTCTCTTATGTGTTCACAAATCAATCTCTCCAGTGTTATTTGGAACAAAAATGTGAGTATAATTGGTCGTAACTTTTTGAGAACGGTTTATGTGAACTTACCAACCTTACGATGAAAGAGACTTTCGTTTTCCTCCATTTTTGCGGTATTTAACTCAGATTTAACACGCTTCAAATGGAATTCACAATACAAAGTGCTATAACATCTCGACTTTGCTAATTTTTCCACATGATTGAGCAAGTTTTGTCATTATGTGTGTTTAATTTTTTGGATAATAAATGTTTAACTACTATTTTAACAACTTTATATTAAACATATCATTCATCTAACTAGTCACTGTGATTACAAAATTTAACATCCATTCCTTATCCTGTTTAACTCTTATACGTTAAGGGAGGTTAATCCTTTTTATTCTTTTTGTATACATGTCATTCTTTTATGAACTTGCTTTCTTAGGACTCAACAGGCTATAGCAATAAGATTATAAACATTTTGTGCTATTTTAAATACTACAATAAAGAAAAATAATTTTTTGGAAAATAATGTTTTCGTAAATAAACAAAAGACGTGGAAGACTAGTCTACATAATAAATACATAAACGCATACATTTATATTGCCATCTTGATTTATTTTATTTCCACTAATTCAAAATAAATTTTTTAAAACATTAAACTAATAAGTTTAAAAATAATTATAACTAAGATATATTAATAATTTATTGCTGAATTATAAACATCATTAATATGTGCAAATCTTTAATAACATGTAATTTATAATTGTATATATTGTTTGTACTTTTGTGCGAAGATTAAAATATTCCAATTTCAAGCAACAAACCGCTCTTAAATCAAATAAATGGGATATTAGAAATACGATATAACACTATCGAAAAATTTCTGTGGATTAAATGTAATAAAATAATTTGTATTGCATGCGTTTTAGAATCAGTCGGCTTTCGGAAATAAGAAATTATTTTCTCCACATGTTCATACCGTGCACAGTTTTATCTTTCAAACCACGCACTATCACTTCAGATTCATACCATTCAAGTTGATCTTGTTTTTGCTCTAAACTTGTGTCATTGCTTGTATTTGCACAATCTTCTGTAACTTCTAAAATTTCGGAGTCCTCAAATATTTTTAGCTCCTTACAGCACTTTAGAGAATTGTTTTCAAAATTGGCAGAGGAAACATGCAATAAGTGGAAATGTATGTCTTTGCAGCTTTGAGGCAATTGACTTATTGTTTTACGGAACATGCGGGAGCTGTTAATTGCGTTAATATCATCTACCATTTCTAATTCTAAGTAAACATTTGTAGTGTTTAAGTCGTGTGTAAATATATCATACAATTCCTGCGTTGTTACCAAATTACTGTAAATTAAGATTATTTTAATTTTGTACTAAGTATTTATTATGGGCACATACACTAAAGCCTTGTTAAGCGCTGCTGGCGACATTTGGTGATGCTCATAATAGTGTTTAATTGCTATTGACTCTGTGGGTATGTGTATTGTATAGGCTTCTCTCGGTGTTAAAGTCGTTGTACCAAATAGGAAACGCAACCTTTTTATAATGTTGTTTTGAAATGACGTATGTATTAGCTAATAAGGAAAGAAAATGGTTAATTAATTTTTCCTTTGAAATTTTTGTGACTAACCTGACGCATTTCACTTATTGAATCCTTCGTCGTTTTAACTAAATCCCTTTGTCTATTTATATTAAACTGCCTTACAGTCGTAACTTCATCGTCTTGACTTTGGTCCTCCCACAACTGAGTGTAATGTTTTAATGTTTTATACACGAAAGGAATCTGATTTCGTTGATACAAAAGGAATTCAAGAATTGAGTTTACAACGTTTGCAACAGTTGCGGATGTCAAGACATCAACTTCCATATTAAAATCTATATTTTTTGTTATATTCGGCATTGCAACCAGCACCGCTTCCAATGCGCAAGCAAATCAAAATAATCCTGGTTTGTTTAAAAATGTTATCGATAATTATAAATTGCGGTATGCCAATAATTTAAAACGCACTACACACTGTCAATTTCCGTAATGAAGAGTCCTGAATGTATAAGTGAAGCATAACTGCATGCATGCTCACAACTTGTACATGAAGTGCTTAACAAAGTTTTTTTTTCTTTAATTAATTTTTTTATTGAATCTTTTCAAATAGAAATTGACAATAATTTTGGGAATCTGAAAAAACTAACCTGTGTGCTATTGAGTTGGAGTATTCGAATTTATCAATGATTTTCTTTTAACAAAGTATCAAAACAGTTTCTTCACACTTTTTATTTAGCATGCTAAATTCATTAAATTGCATTTTAACGTCGCTTATGACGGAAGTGACTATTTTACTCAATGAAACTATTGTATTTAAGAGAAAGGTTTCGAACGGTAAGGAATTAATTTCTGTTATTGTAGTTCACTGCCGCTTAAAACCTCTATGCTAAACTCATGTCAGTGCTGAAATGTTAAAGTATCAAATGTGTGCTAAATAATTTGTGTAACATGTGCATATTTAACATATTACGAACTGCCCAAACTGGCATTGATTGATTGCAATAAATATAAATAATGCAATTTACCAAACTAGTTACCCAAGCTGACTTTTTTGATGAACTGCAATTAATGAAAAGTCGAATACTATTGTTTATTTACATTCTGCAAATTCAACATATTTATTGTTAAAAAATAATTAAATATTTACAGGATAATTAGATATTTTAGAACGTGGAGAATTAAGATAAATGCTGAAAAAACGAAAACTATTTATATTACAAAACAAAAATATTAAGATCCAAGAAAAATAGAAGTCAAAATTATGGAAATATAATGAGAAGATAATGTGAAAAAGTTAGGTCTAAATTTTGACAGTTAATACATTTGGTTAATGGCATGTTATAATTGCGGACATGTGACCCAATTGTTTTTGCTTTTCAATGCAAAATGAAAATTTGACACTGACAGCTCACTTCAGTTTGCATTGAAAGCAACAACATTTGGTGAATTTAGCTGCAATCATAACATAAGTCTTACTGTTCTAAAACCATTAATACAATGAAATTTGAACTTGAAAAATTAAACTCTTGCTTTATAAGTAACGAATTAGACCTAAACTAATTTATGGTTGTGTATCTTATGACAATACTGCTTTATCACCACTAGAAACTTTCAAATTGATCGGGATATTGTAATGAAACGTAGTTTATCATATATTAATTAAATAAAAAGGCATATAGAGTTAATAAAGTAAAATCAATCGGGTGACGAAAATATAAACTTTTATTTGGGTTAATTTAAATTATATTCTTAATATATGACAGAGTAATGTAATATGTATTGTGGACAAGTTAATGTTTCTTAGTAAAATAAATTGTATTAAATCATAATTGTTCAAATATAAATTAAATAAAAGCATATCAACAATTTTGAAAGCAGTTTTATAACAATGTGAACTATAAAGTAATACATCGATGTATTTTCACTTACAAGAATAAAAAGCAAATTGTATTATTTTTTGATCATCAGCTTTGATTTAAGTAACAGCATATGATTACTGTTTGAATTGAAAAGTTACTTTATAACTTTAGTTGGTTTAACTATTCTTAATGCAATGGACGTGGTATGTACGTTGCGTTGAAATATTTTTATTATAATAGTACGTTTACACTGCTTACTTAGTAAGCTTAACTTACTGAGTAAATTTCATTAACCATACAAAGAGCTTTCGTGCTTTTTCACTTACTATAGAATATAGCAAAACAAAATTTGTCCAAAATTATTCCAAAAATGACGAATGCAACAGGGAAATGATCGAAATTTGACATATTTGACACATGAAACAAAATGTAAACATAAACAAATAATCAAAATTCAAAACAAACAACAGATAAGAACTTTTTAAACATTTTCTATAAATAAAATATATAATTAATACATAAAAATATAGAAATAAGTTTATTTATTAAATATATATTTAATATAATTATAAAATATCATATACTATTTAACAAAAAATATTATTAATATTAATATTATTATTAAAAAATATTATTTCAGATTAATATCAGGAAACTGATGCAAAGGAGTCGGTATCTGCATTTATTAATTTTGATTATTTTATACATGAAATTAATATAATAGTTGCCTAAAATCTAGCAGAGCAGACAGAACGGTCGAATACCACGCTTTGTAGTTGTAGTAATCAATAGCATTTTTGGACTTTAGTTTTATTTCAATGTGACACCCATCTTAAATATTGACCATAATTAATATGTGTCCTTAGGGGCTTCCTTGTCGGATTGGTTATTGCGAGGCAAAATTCTGATTAACGGCCTTCATGGCCACTATGGTTTCAACGGCAACCTTGGCTATATTTTGACACTGCTTGTATAATGACTATGGATTGTCTGAACTCTGGGCTGACTATACGTCGGGTGGAGATAGCGCAACTGAGTTGGGACCCATCAACATGGAAAGTTTAAACAAAAAACCTACAAAACTTTCTGCTACCGGAAAGTGCGTTACCCCTTCTGTCACGGCCAAGAACATTGACAATTCAGGACCCAGATCCTCGAAGAGAATTCCCCCTTTCAAAAAGGCCCATATTGACCTTCGTATGGCTTCAAGAATCCTGCAGCGCGTAGGCGAGATTCCAGCCGACAAAGTCACCCAACAGTAGGCTTCATCCCTTGAAGGGGGTAAAAGTGTCTTGGCAAAATCAAGCAATAAAGAAGCTTCCAAACCGAATTTAGTCTCTGAAAGGCAAAGATCTCAGGAGAAAAAACCCCCTCTTACGAAGAAACCAAGAGTTCACACTGTACCGGCACGACTGTACAGCGAGGTTGCGAAAGACAATCTCATTCTAGGTATCCTGGATCGGAGTGGCGAGGAGGGGAGCATCCCCAAGGATAAATGGAAATGGGTGTCGGTCGTGTTGGCAGACATTTTCCTTCAAGTGTTGGAAGAAATCCCAGGACCTACTTCCTCCTATGAAGATGTCGGTTGGCTTGGATGCGAGCCGTCCTAGGGCCAGGGTTTGGGTCCCAATCAAACAAACCGACCCTGAGCAGATTTTAAAACTCAACAGAATCTGCAACCCTAACCTTCCAACTGGAAATTGGAAGGTAGTTAAGTTAGAAGAACCGCTGGACCGACAAAACAAGCTGTCCTTGTATTGAATGCGGAGTCGTTGAAACCGCTAACGGAGGTTAGGTATGTAATCTCCTACAGCTTCGAGAAGGTAAACCTTTAAGTTTATGGTACCGATTCTACGGAAGAATCGGAGAAGATTACGTCTGACCAGCCCATGCTTAAAAAAACCGGCTGAGGGATCAATGTCAAGGCAGCAGATTATTGAGGAAAATCAGAGCGAAGACCTGCTAGGTCAGATAGAGGTGGATACACTCTCTCCTATGCATGAAGACAAGCCAGATGCGGGGTCGGTGACCACTCTAGGCAACCTATTTGATGAGAGTGGGCTCCCAGACGAGGCTAACAAAATGGTGGTGGAGGTTAAAGTACCTGATGAAGTTGCTGCAGATTAACCTCTATCACTCAAAAGCTGCATCAGCTATCGATATTGTTCTGATGCAGGAATCATAGATACTGGAAAACTGGATCTGTGGAATCAGAACAAATGACTATAAACTCATCAGCGACACAGATTCAGGTAGACCAGTATCATGTGTGCTAGTTAAAAAGAACATTAAATGTTTCTGTTCGAATAATTTTAGTGATGACGACCAGACAGCAGTGAGTCTGGAAATCGACGGCAAAACTATATGGATGGTGTCATCATACTGCAGCAGAAAGGATGACTGGTGTACTGATTGGAACCGATGCAAATGCTCATCATACGATCTGGGGACGCTCGGACACTAATGAAAGTGGTTAGTCATTATTTGATTTCATTGTAGATTAAAATCTTCATATATGCAATACAGGAGTAGAAGCTACATTTATTACTACAGGCAGAAATGAAGTTTTAGACATTACCTTATCCACAGATCTTGAGGTTAAGGATTGGAGAGTTCTAGATGAACACTCATTCTCTGACCAATCGTTACATATATGGATCTGCAATATTCAGTTGAGAAACCTTATTGGAACTACCGTAATGCCAAGTGGAGTAGATATCGAACCAATCTATTAAATCTACTTCCACTATGTCCTGATGAAGAAGTAGAGACTTCCTAATCACTAGATAGCCTTGTGGAAACCTTTGCAAAAGCCTGCAATATATCCTTGGACCGTTTTTGATCGACAAAGGTCGCTTTCATTCCTAAAGCTGGCAAAAGGTCTCACATTACACCCAAAGACTTTAGACTGATCAGTCTGTCCTCATTCCTCTTAAAAACTTTAGAAAGGCTTCTGAAACATTTTATTAGGAAAGAGATACCAGATACCAAAAAGGTCTGTAGAGACTGCATTATCAACTTTAATTGGGACGATTACAACACAAAGATGTGGTAGCGGCTTTCAATATCGTTAGGAGGCTCAAATAATCGTTAATTCATCAAGAAGACTGGGAATTGACAATGGAGTAACTGAAGTCATTACTCAACTGCTGGTTGACAGGACAATCGTAGTGCAGTGGGGGAAACACTAGTAACTAAAAAGGTTAATAGGGAGACTCCACAAGGAGGAGTACTCTCCCACCACTTATGGCTTACTGCAGTTAACGGTCTTCTTATTGATCTAGATAGCGCAGGTTGTCAGGTGGTGGGAAAGTGTGGATATACCACTTTAGGTACACCGGATGTTTAGAAGAAGATGTGACCAACAGTTGGTCACTGTTGACCATGTTGACCATGACCATTTAATTTTGGCCAGAAATTAGTAAGAAAAGATCATCTCCCATCTCGAGAAAATTTATCTAAGATATTGGGAATTATTGCGGGACACTGCCCGTTGGGAGAATATGCCTTGAGGCTCAATATCAGGACCTCCTTGCACTGTAGACACTGTATTGAGGATGACGAAGAGGAATCATCAATACACCTTCTGTTACAGTGTCCTGCTTTCGTAACACATAGACTCTTCTACTTACGATCGCACTTTTTCAATTCATTAAAAGAGCCTTGTGTACTAAATAGTTATAGTACTAAATGGTTATAGTGACAGGTGTCAAATTCTTAAGGGTAACACAATGGACCTCACGGTCTAAGTGCGTCTTCGGATGGCTCCAGTAACCTAACCTAACCTAATATGTGTCACTAATAGTAAATTAAGAACTTAGCCATTGTGGAAAACCCAAGACTTCGAATCCGCTAATGCACTCTTTTACCTTTTCGCTGCTTAATGACAAAGCATTCATATATAAAGGCAAAAATGTTTTCCATTCTTCTGCACAAAATTTTCTCAAACACTTACAAACACTTTTTTGCAACTCTAAAAGAAAAAATTACGGCTAATATATGGACATCAATAAATTTGTTGCAATTAAATTTAGTTGTCATTAATTGATCAATGTCACTGGTTGTCTTAGTTTTTATTATCTTATAGTTTTAGAAAAATGTGAAAATGTTAACAATCACAACATCCAAATGTCAAACACATTTGCAAGTGTAAACAGTTTATGCTGAAAACCGGCATTAATACAGCTGTTGTGTGACTGCTTATGTCCAACTGTCACTTCATATATAATTTCACAACAACAGAAATTGCCGCTTATTATTTCAAACAATTTGGTTAATATAGGAAGTAGTTCTTGATTCAAATAAATATGGCATGGAATAAGGTGATATATATTTATAAATTTAAAATCGTTAAATATATACAATAATTCCTTTCAGGAGTGTGTGGTACTTGTGCTTGATGTGCGCGAAAACTCTGACATGATATTTAAACAAAACGCAGTCAAATGTGCTGCGGAATTTTTAAAGGATAAGGTAAACACTAAAGTTTAGGATGATATTTTTTTGCTAATGATTTTTAAATGATCGAAAAAGATGTGTGCAGCAAAAACAGATCTTGTGTCTTTCGTCCTTGTTGGAACTTCACGAACTTTTAACGACGCTAACAACAGCGTCGACAATGACGGCTATCAGAATATTGTTCAGTATCCAGAGGTTCAAGTTAGCACTTGGCAATTGTTGATGAACCTCTTCAAATATGTAAATGAAGAAGTTTGTGATGAAGGAAATTGGCTTGATGCTTTAGTTGTAGCCGCTGAGTTAATAAAAAATCAGTAAATTAAATATTATTTCATTTACTTTGCACCTTTCATTTAATTATGTTTTTTCCAGAGGAAAGTTAAGTAATTCTCGCATAATTCTTTTCTACGATTTCAATGGGCAAAGTAATGAATATGATAAGTTTGATATTATATCAAAATACATATTAACGAATGAAATTGGCTTAACAGTCATGTAAGTAATTTATTTATTAAATTATTAATCTAAAATATGATACCACAAGCGATGTGTGTTAAACCAAAAAACACTTGGACAAGTTTCAAACTTATTTGGTTATAAAGAATTTTTAATGATGCGACATTTAAAATTAAAAGTGTTTCTCGAATCGAAAAATATTTTAATATGATATAAAGTGGTAATATATAAAATAAAGAAAGTAGCAGATAGATACGAGATACAGACATTTAGCCTTCCGTCAGCGTAATTAAACAATAATTTATTATTGTTTAATTTTTGATGACCACTCCTAGACGTAATTATTCGTTGAATTTCGATATTATATTTAGAAAATGTACGGAATCTGATTATTAACTTATACAAGTTAAAGGAATCTGATTATTTAATGCTAATTTTTTTTTTTTTTGCCGAAAGTAACTCTTCTTATGAAATGAAAAAAGTATTTAAAAATTAGAAGAGTTCGAATAGAAATGAAAAGATAACAACAAAAATTTTAGTTAATTTATTTGGGTTTCGCTAACCATACAACGCTGGTTCGAGTATTGCTAAGTACTCATTATCATTATCAGGAAATATTCGAGTTTTTTATTTAGTTTATAGTCCGTATATAATTTGTTTGGATGGCAAGTACCAGGCTTAGAACTCGCGCCGGTCAAATTAGAAGCGATGACTTATCGTGTTTTTCTGATTAGGTTTTTTCAGTTATCAGAATTTAATAAAAGTTTTTAGGCTTCACCTAAAACTATAGGTTTCAGTTTTGTTTGAAGTACGCATAATACATTTTTTTGACTTTTTTAAACAGGCACTAAGAAAAAAAACAGCTTATTACTTACATTATAGAGAAGAACAAAGTTTGTCGAGTCAGCTATACTTTAATTATATAAATTTAATTTAATTGGAATTTAATTTACACATAAATTTTTATTTGCAAAATATTAATTATTTTTGTTAACAAAATGTCCTAAAAATATTAGTTTACTTCATAAAATATATTGTATATTTCTAAAAAATTATATTTATTTTTTTAATTCATCATGTCTGTCCTTATCTTGGCTGGTAGAGTGTTATTTAGAGTTTTTTTATTGTAGGTTACACTTTAAAGTTCGCATTAAGACCAGTTTTTATTTATTTAATTATAATTTATAGACTTCTAAACTAACTTAATTATTACTCAAATAAAAGTCTCTTATATTCGACTCTTATATAAAGCTTCTTCTATTTATATAAAAGCTTAAACTCCACATTTATACAAAAATAATAAATTCTATTCTATTCTAGAATTTATTATTTTCGATTTATATTATCGGCGTTGCTGGAAGAGGTTCGGTTTGTGTCCTTCTCAAAAGTATTCGAATCGAAAATGTCCTGTGTTTTATTATGACGACTCGAGATCTTATACAATGTTGACGAGTCATCAAAAATCATTCTATATTGTCATACCTCTCGATTTTACATCATCAAATTTCTACTTCTTTTTATTTTTTTAAATTCTCGTTTTAAATGACGCTGTATAACGGTACCTGAATCAGTCTTTTGCTTATAAAAACTGAAAAATGGCAAAAGTTTATCGAGAAATATGGAAAATTAAGTCATGGCTTTTTTTGACAACCCAATAGTTTCTGCGTTAATTTATTTACTCTTTAGAGTAATTTTGTGGTACATGTAATTATATTCTTTGTCTAAGATCATTGGGATCATTGGTCATTGGTTTTTTGTTCTTAATTTTTAAACCCATTCATTCGATCATTCAATTTATGTTGAAAGCTTTATAGACCTAAATAATAATCTTTTTACATATATATATATATATATATTCTCGTTTTTTTAGTTTTAAAATTTCATAATGTTTAAACTAATAATTATGTATTTCTTTAGCTCACATAACATTAAATACATAGATAATGAAATAAGTGGAGCTCCACAAGCAGTTTTCACAGATGATCAAAAAAAAAATAAACATCAATTGCAAAATGAAGAGTATGCTTTACGCTTAGTATCGCACTGTAATGCCAAGCTCTGCAATTTCACAGAAGCATTGAGTACAATATTAAAAACGGAAACCAAACGGCCATGGTCATGGAACTGTAACTTGTCTATTGGTTCTAAAATTTCAATAGCTGTACAAGGTGTTATCGCAGTTAAGGAAGAAAATAAAATAACGCTAAAAAAATGTTATAGTGATTCAGTAGACGCAGTATCTAGAGCCCCAACTTATTTTCTTAAAGACACTAAGATAACACCATTAGATGAAGATTTGATTGATGGGTATATGCTTGCTGGTTCCTTCATACCTTTTGATGAACCAATAACGGAAGAAAAAGAAACATATACGCCTGGGTTAAAATTTTTGTCTTTTACCAAACAAAGCGCAATTCCAAGTGAATATTTTTGCACTGAATCACTTTACTGGATTGTACATAAAAAAAATGCACATAGTTCAGCAAAAATGTTGGATGCATTAGTGAAGGCCTTATTGAAAACGGATATGGCTTTATTGTGTTGGAAAATATATAGCGTGAAATTCAACAATCCAAAGCTTGTTGTACTATTGCCGAATAAGGTAATTCACTGTTCTCCTTACGTATTTTATTATTCATTTTTTATTTTATTTACTTAGCTTGAGGATAATAAGCCGGCCTCTCTTTCAATGGTAGAATTGGCTTTCCACACTCAGTATAACTATTGGGAATTTCCTCCACTATGCTCAAAGAAAACAGAATGCACTAAAGAACAAATTGAAGCGATTGATAAATTAATTGATTCAATGGATCTTACTTTCGATGAAGATAATTCGGATATACCAAGGGAAACCTTTCAAAAGGATTTATTACCCTTTGACACACTTCCCCATATATTTGAAAAAACAATGATGGACATACTAGAACGCAAAGTTTTATCAAATGCAGGTGATGAAATTTTTCAAGAAATTCTAAATGATAAGAATTTTGTCGATGTTTATTGGAAGGTACCAGACGCAAATGAAGTAAAGGCTAAGAAAGCCGCAAAGTTAGTAAAAGAACTATTTCCATTAGAGACAGCAACAATACCAGATAAAAAATCAAATCAAAGCGAAGCGAAAGATATAAATACAAATAAAGAACCAGTAACGGTACTGGACTTCGATCAAGTTGGTATAAAAACACCTGCTGCAGATTTTATGAAGCTATTGAAACATAATGTGCTAACATTGGATCATCAAACTTTGCGTGATACAAAATATAATTTTTATGTTGAACAAATACAAAAAATTATCTGGGATTTAGTTTTTAGTTCACCAAATATTATGATGGATAAAGTGATTGAGGCTTTAAAAACGTATCGGACGTCTAGTAAAGACTTTTTAGCTACTGATAATTATAATAATTGGATACGTAGTGTAAGAGATAATGTAAAAAAAATGGGACTATTTGAATTTTGGGAAGATGTTATAGTCAAATATGAATTAGGTCTTTGTATTTATGGTGAACCATCTTTAGAAGAACAACTTAAAATACAAAAATTTTATGCCATAAAAGATGAGGGAAATGCCTGTGAAATAGTTGAAGACATTGAAACAGATGAAGATACATAAAAATTATTATTAGTATTTTGATTTATGGTATTATAGATAATTTACATAATTTGTGAAATTTTAATCGTTACAATAAAATTGTATGCTTAAAAAATGTATAACTAAGTATATAAATGTAAAATGAGTATGAATTTGTTGACAATATTCAAATATATTATATGTTAACATTATAGCGTTATCATTAACTTAAATTGCATTAACTACGACTTTGTAGTTGATGCCTTGGTTGATTGGTTTTCATCATTAACTAAGATACAGGATATCAGGCAAAGAGGATTTCTAAAGAAATCTTTTCTTAGTCAAAAACTACTAAATATTCAAAATATTATTCTTTAAGCTGACATAACAGCACAATTTTACTGGAATATCTTAGTTTTTATAAAGAATAATTTAATTAAATATAAATTAATAGAGTGTGTTGTGGAACTAAAAATTTTTATATATGGTTTTGACACACAATAAATATGTTGTTGTCAATTTAGATTTTAAGAAAAATTCTATAACCTTTTTTTTATAAGTGCTCTATGAATTTCTTTGAATCACTAATATATAATAATAATGAATTGTTATTGATAGATATTATACAATATATATCTTAATTACAATACTTGAGTACAGTGAATCGGTCAGTAAAATTTATGTGAACTCAAACATTTATATATAAAGAAACTCGTTAACTTATATATTTTCTACAAATGTAATTAACTTGTTTTAAAAAAATTAAGAATATATTTACGTTATTATTGATGAAAGAAATGTACTAAAAATTTATTTATTACGGCCAAAAAAAATAATTATTAAGTTCTTTTGTGAGCTATTAAGTCAAGAAATGTACTAATAATTTGTTTATGGCTAAAAATTATTATTAATGTTTTTTGTGAGCTTATCAAGTCAAGAAATGAACTAATAATTTGCTTATTATGGCCAACAATATTAATATTTTTTGTAGGCCATTAAGTCAATTTTATTTTTAATTAAAATAAAAAGCTTTGGTTTTATTTAATTATATTTTTTTTAGTGATCATCTTTGGGAACCAGTGTGCATTCCATATCATTTTTAAAATTTTGTTTATATTATTAATGACCAAAGATTGTTTCAATGTCAATGTTTTTTTATTGTCAATTACGTCAATTTTTTTTTATTTAAAACAAGATTGTTGGTTCTATTTAATACTAAATATAAATAAAATGTTTCATTAAATAATCATAAATTATCACAAATTTAAATAAAATTTAGGAATTTAATCCTAAATCATGTTTGATTCTAAATAAAAATGAAATTGATCTAAAAGTCCATAAAAACATTAAAATTTAAATTAATACAGGTTTAATTTAACTTTTTAATAACAATTTTTTTTTAGTTTTTGTCAACTAATCTTAATATTAAAAATTATAATTTTTGAAAATATTTTAGTTATTTAATAATGGGTTTTTTTGACCAGTACGTGGTTGTTGTCTTATGATTGGAATGCAAATAAATTTAAATTTCTTAGCTGCATCCATAAGATAGTTACCTTAAATTATATTTTTTTCTGCATTTGTGGGTTCATTTGTATAAAAATAATTAAGTTTACTGCATCCAAGCTGCCTGTTGCACTTAAGCGCCTCGTATTGACAGAATTTAATTGCCATTTTCTATAAATATCGTCCAATTTAGCTGCGCCATCTAAGAAACGAATTCGCAAAGAAAAAATTAATGCGTTGCCAATAAAAAAGACTTTTTCTATTCGATGAATATGGCAACGAGGGAGAGTCCGTTGAGATAGAACACGGACAACGTATTAGGTCTGTTCCACAAACTACTCATAGTAACTTTGAGTAACACTGTGTATCCATTAGCAAATTTTCGTTTAAATTATACTTCGGTTTTACTTGAGTTTTACTACGAGTAGCTCGTGGAACAGACCTATTGATTGGGGTGAATATGTAGCAATAGATAAAAATATAGCTTCTAATGGTAAGTTAACGGATGAGGAAATTGTGCGATCACTGGTTCTCAATAATAGCCCAATAATAACGAAAACGGCAGCAATGGAAAGTTTGACAGTGATGACGATGCCGACGTTGAACAGTATCCGTGAAAGTGCCACCATTTTGGCATGAACCGTCTGAGATTTGGTTTGCCCAAATCAAAGCGCAGTTTGCAGTTGCATTTCTAGCGATGTCACTAAATTCAACACTGTCGTGTTTCTGCAATCGAATCCAGCGTCGTTGCTGATGTGGCTGAGGCCCTTTTATACTAAAGTCTAAAAGGTTATTCTACATCTGAGATTTCTATTAAAGTCTTTAAATTTAAATTATATGGATATAACTATAATAACATATAAGTTGGGAATATATTTAAACGACTTTTTTTTGTCGCCATAAATGTTACTGGTCGTAGAACCTCTATCAATATCTTCACATACGTATACATTTGATTAATATCAATATTTTAAATCTTTTAAATGTTTCATTCAAACATAAATCTATTAAAGTTTCAAAAACTTGGGTTACGGATATTATTTAAATATATCATTGTAGCTAATTTCAAGTTTGATCTGAAAATTATATTATATATAATTTCAATTGTATTATTAATTGTTATAAAATATTGATTAAATATGTATATAAATATAAATATATATAAATATATATATATATATAAATATATATATATAGAGTATAAATATAATAACCAAAAAATAGGTGCTTATTTGTTACTGTGAGATTAGATTAGATTATGCTGGCAGGCCATAAAGGCCACGCGTAGACCACTAAGGTCCATTGCGATACCAGATCAGAGTCTTCTTTTAGCGATTGTAAGCATCACTTAAGATACGCGTTTCATTAGCAAAATTTATTAAGATTCCAACAGAAACCTCAGGTATGTACTCCAGTCCTGCAAAACTGAAAGCTCCCAAGTATTTTTGTCGAGTTCTCGAGAGAGCCGGGCAATTACACATCAGATGCTCTAGAGTTCCTGTTACTGTGAGATTATTATTCTATAAATTACAATTACAATTTAAGAACTTAGTCTATTCATATAAGCTTTTCAAATATATATATATATGTATATATATCAGTTTATATATAAATTTATAAATTATTTATTACATTTAAAACAGCATTTAACTACATTTTTTTAAATTAAAATACGATTTATATGCATTCTTTTATTTATACGTTTTTATTGAACTTTAAGGACGGAACGTCATTTTCATAGTCTTACAGTTTTCAAATATTTGAATATCATATAATATATAAATATATATAAATAAATAGTTATAGTATACTTAGTATAAAATGATGTAATTGTTGATAAGTTAACCTTTTAAATAAATTGAATTAACTAAAAGAAACTTTAGATTGTTTTCCACAAATATTTCTAAGTGTTCAATATTTATGGGGTTTGAGCTATTCGAATATACTAGAATTCGTATATTTGGATTAAACTGTTCAGATAATTTATCTGATTAATGTTGCATATTATATTTTCTTCTTTTTGTTGAAAAGAAAACGTTGGAACATAATATAGTTTTCAAAAATTTTTGAAGGGTTCGCTGTGTTCGAAGACTAGCATAATTAAACACTAAAGTGCGCGAAACTTCAATCAAAGATCTATTTCAAAAATATTCAAAGATCTATTTCCTACTAATTTTAATTTTTGATATTTTATCTTGAATTTAGTCCAAAGTAGTCATCAGTCATCGACTAAGATTTCAACATTCGTAAATAAACATTAGTGGAAATAGATTAAAGTTTGTTTTAAGTTAATTTCATTCATTCAAAAGGTTGACTTCCTCATAATTATATAAAATATTTATAAATATGAATATAAATTTAAATTGTTATTTATATTATAAAAATGGTGATTTAAATTATTATAGTGATGTTTTTAAATTGTATTTTATATGTCACTAATATGTATTGTTCTTCGTTATGCTTATGGCATTAACAGCTCGATGTTCGGATTTTGTATTATTAAGAAGATTTGATACTGTGAGAATACACAAAGCCAGCAATAAGCCTGTAACGTAATTATTTTTTATTTAGTAAATCTTCAAAGTACATATACATATATATTAACTTACATTATAAGCCATCCAACAGAAGTTAAGTAATGCTGAAAATGTTTGCTCCAACTAAGTATTTTACAAAATTATGTTTAATGTTATGTTTTAGTTTCAAAAATAAATTTTATACATAAATACTTACATATATATAATAACCTCCAATTAGCCAAAGTCCAAAAACAAATTGGAAGAGTATACCCAAACCAACAAGTATCAACCAAGGCAATAACCAACCGCGTGTACTATAATGTTCAATATTTAATTTCTTTGCGTTATAAGTATGTGAGTTAATAAATGCAACTCACCAGATTTTAATGGCATAATAAATTAAATATGATGATATTATGAGTAACAGAAAATAAAATATGAAAATACCGCCAAATATTGGCATGGTATTACGTATATCTGTTTCAAACAGAGGTGAATATAGTTGTGTCGATTCTCCACCAGCCAGCATATATGATATCTATCAATATAAATTACAAAATATACTGGTATATAGTGTTAATTTGTATAGGTAACGTAAATTAGTGCAAAAATATTTTTTTTCAAACATGTTTAATAAGTTCTATTGATTTTATTTACCAAAGTTATAAACACTACTGATAGTGCTGCAGTATAAAATGCCACCGCATAACTTCCAGTTTTCACTGAATTTGACCAAATAAATGGTGACCAACAAGATTTCAGCACCACCATTTTTCTGTAAGGAATTAAATTCAAATTAATATCCTCTCGGAGTTCAATGAACCTTATTGAATGCAGATAGTTCACTACAAATTAACATCTTAATATACGGGCTAATATGAAGCGTCATTTATGCCTACACCCAAGCTTTGAATAAAGCTACAATTTCATTCATTACATTGTTTTAATTACTTTATTTATGTAAGCGCTTCTTTACCAGTTCTTTAATAAATTATAACATTAACAATCTACTTAAAAATGAACTATACTTTAAAAAAATTCAAATAATTCTGCAATATGTTAAAAAAATTGACAATTGGAACTGTCAAATTGGATTAGCTTGCGACAGGGTTGTTGTTGTAAGTTTGGCACTCTAATTCAAAATACATAAGGTCTTTGCAACTCAAAAAATTGTAAAACCCTTATACTAAACTGAAATTAGTAATGAAAATAAAATCACAAAGAAATTCGTATGCGGGCCATTTTCCATATTAACCAAGACACAGAAATGCAACTATTTTTATATACGTTTTCATAGCACAAATTGAGCTGTCCGATTTGTGTCAAATTTAAAATAATTTTGTTTTTGTATTATCTTTGACAATTATTAAAATATCGAATTTTAAATAGTTTATTTGTAACTGGGAAAAACTAAGGGTATTAAAAAATCTCAAAAAACCTAAATTACAAATTTGAATCAAACAACCGGAGGAAAGATAATAGAGCTAATATGAGAAAAGTATGTAGATTCTCATATATTCGTTTTATTAAAATAGTCCCCTAAATATTATTAGAACTTTTTGAAACTGCGAGCAATCACATATCCGAGTTCGCTTGTGTTCTGGCACTTCGCTCGAACACAAGCACTTCGCTGTTCTTATTTTAAACAGCTGATTTTTCAACTTGCCTATCGATTTTATTTAATCGAAGTTAAGAACATGTTTTCAGTACATATTTAAAGGTTTGAAGCTATATTTAACCTTCATGCAACATTTTTTTTTGGGAGCATGATTTTTATGCTTCAAGGTATAAAAATGTAGAGTTTGTCTATTCTTCTCAAACAAAGAAGAACTGTACGTTTTCAAATTTATTTCCATTTATAAACCTTAAATGACGTGAAAACAACATACACCTGTCAATTTCACTATTTACACCTTTGAATTTGTACGAACGCATGAATTTCAAACAAAATATTTTGTTTAATCAAATATTCGCACGAGAAAGACAAGACGTCGCGCGAATAGTTCTCAGCGACTGTAACCATTCTTATATGATTACACACATTTGATTTGTTCGTACGAACGCACAAGACCAAATTCGCATGCAATGTAACCGCAGTCTGAGAATGTAAGCACGTTTAGCTTTCATATAATAAAAAATATTTTTTCGTTACGTAGGCAATGAATATTTTTTATTATTTTTTTGACATTTAAAGTCATTATGTCAAATATAATGTCAAATACAATTTTTGTTTGCGCCATAAAGAGTTTAAATTTTACTTTTCATTCTTACTTTTACAGAAGATGGACGTGCACGTTGAGCAATTGTTTAAGGAGGTATCTCATGGGTGTGATAATATTTGGTGCAAAAGGCGTTTTTTAGAATCTGGTATGATAGAGATAAGCGCTGAATTGCATTTGCGTTGTGAGGAACCTGTATTAAAAATTAAGAATCTTTTGGAAATCGAGGTAGACTTTTATTATAAGATTCTTAATAAATTCGGAGCGGATATTCATCAGTCAGAGTTATTTGCGAGTGGTTATGAATATCAAGCAGGAATTACAGCAGAAACGAAATTTGCAAACATTTATTATAAAAGATTCTTAATGAAGCCAACAGTTAGTGATAAATCGAAATTTAATTTGACTTACTATTTCCTGTTGGGGCACGTTACTGTTAGCATTACATTTTATGATAAGCTAAATAATGAATACCCAATAGTTGAATATAATATAATACATTGTGTACCAATTGATTATTCCGAAGCTCAGCCATCAAATGAAATAAATGAAAGTCCACCATTACCTAAATATGAATTGGATTATGACTCAAGTACTGAACGTTTCGTTCTATATAAACCTTCAACTAATCAAGTTTTGAGACATAGTCTGCACAATATGTTGACTGGAGAGGATTTTTTGGGTATGTTAAACAATATTTAACAAAAATGTTTAATTAAAATAATAAACTATATGTATATAAGAACAATAAATTAGCATAGGCAATGAACCGCTTAACTCATTATTAAAGTAAATATATTAATTTTTGTTGTACATTTTTATAACACCTAAACAGATGATGTCTGTTGCCTCTGAATATTTTATGTATGAATTATACACATACAATTTAGCGAGTAAACGGTTATATATAATAGGTCTATTGAGATGTCGTTAAGAGTATCGATTAATTAATTATTATCATATACTAACATTCCTAACCATATTATATTAGGTCTGTTCCACGAGCTACTCATAGTAAAACTTGAGTAAAACAGAAGTAAAATTTACACAAAAATACTTGAAAATTTGCTGGTGGAACGCGCTTGTGTATACACAGTGTTTACTCAAAGTTACTATGAGTAGCTCGTGGAACAGACCTAATATAATATGGTTAGGAATGTTAGTATATGATAATAATTAATTAATCGATACTCTTAACGACATCTCAATGGATTCAGTTCTTGGCCGGTCGTTTTAATACTACTTATACCTAGACCCGACCTACTACTTTTTAATAGTTCTTTAAATTTAAACAAAAATTATTTTTTCAAAGAAGTATAACTATTAAACTATTATATAATAATATATATTATTTTATATTGCAATATTAATACGTATTACATACACACAAAATATTGTATATATTAAAATGTATATAGGACAAGTAAAGTTAATCAAAGGTATAGTACCTAAATATGTTCATAGTGATATAAGACTTTTTTTCTTAGATGATGTACCACTAGTTCCGAAAAATATTTTTAAAAAAAATATTTTTTAATTAACAATAACTACTTTACTGTCTTCACATTTTCAAAACATATCTTCTAACTAAGCTCGTTCCTCACATCTATATTTTTATTTGTTTTTTTTTTTGTTGTGCCATAAATGACACCGGCAAATAAATATAATCATGAAATCGAATGAGAATTTTTTTTAATCTTGAATCCAATAATGTTGTTCTTAAAAATGTATTAGATTCGATTAAACTCTTTGGTAATTTTTTTCTTTAAAAATTTATAAAATTCATATACAAATAGACATAATTCTTTTATTATTTTTGTGAGTAGTAACAGCGCCCTCATTATTCTCAAATGGAATAAGTTATTTAATTGTAGATTCGTTTTCTGTACTTATTTGAATTGTTACGGTTTATAAACAAGATAACAATATAGACTGTATTATTATTTTCTAACTTTTTCTTGAATATTGTGGAGCTCATGTCTCTGACGTATAAAACGTGTTTAACATCAAAGATTTATTTTCGCATTTCCCCCTAACAAACACCGGCTAAATATTTTAGTTTCTTAGATATATTATTTCTTTTAACTGTACTCCTTCTTTTAACTTCTTTTAGTTCGTTACCTCCAGGGATATGATAATTATGTCCAAAAGTATCAACAACTACTTTAACAATATTAATAATAATTAAACGCGCCATCTCTAGTATAATACGTACACATATCAAAGTAAACATGGCTTTTTTAAAAATACTTGTAGGGAAACCATCTAGTTTCATGCGTTGGTGAGGTAGATCCTTTACTATGTCGAAGAATATATGATATATGGATAAATAGAAGTGAAGTTATTGTGTTTAAAGTAACACTTATTCTGATTTGTTGATACAACATTAGGTCTATTCCACGAGCTACTCCTAGTAAAATTCAAGTAAAATACAAGTAAAATTTACACGAAAATATAGGAAAATTTGCTGGTGGAACGCACTTGTGTATACACAGTGTTACTCAAAGTTACTACGAGTAGCTCATGGAACTGACCTATTTTAAATATGTTCTGTGTCCGTAAAACGCTTTTCTTTGATCAGAAAATGTATTGCTTTGAAAAGGTATAATGCATATGGTTCAAATCAGATCTAAATAGTGGTCAACAATTGACAGTTACGATACGATATTTCCGCAAAAATCGATCTCAATCAGCTGTGGTTACGAATTTTGTTTAGTCAAGATGTTGCCCGTTAATAATGTACTTAGCTCTGTTTTAAGCGTGTAAATCATCATCACAATTAACTTGGTCTATCAATTGAAGTTTTTGGATATATTTTTTACCAAGTTTAAAACAAACCTTAATGTTAATATTAATAATCAATATATATGTATATATATATATATTTCTGTAAACAAAAGGCACAATTACTATAACTTCACAAAATTTAAAAGTATTTAATTGAAGGATTTTTCCTACTGACGTGTGTAATTGCCAATATGTAGCCTGATTATGAAATGTGTTTCTACATAGTACTGTTTATTTCACAGATTCCTTATTATAAACTATTTAATTTTCACATTTCATATATTTTACTTTTCTCTTCAGCTCCAGGAGATTATGTTGTTCCCACTGATGATGAAGCTTTGTATGATGAAGGTACTTATTATAACTCATTATTTAATGCGATAATACTTGAAAAAATAGTTTGGTATATAATAATATTTTCCTCTTCTACATTAACAACAGATATGGAGAATCCTTCAGTAATTAATTCGTCAGATAGTGTACGCCAAGCTGGAGGTGGCCATGATGAAGATAATGGGCACGGCAAAGATGTAATCAATTTCTCAAATCCTGAGCCTGGTAATGCATTTAATGATAAAATGATTTCAACTGAAAATCATGTTGTTGCTAGTTACTATGACATCAGTATAGGAATTTATCTAAAGAATATGAAATGTATTTCTACATAGTACTGTTTATTTCAGACTCCTTATTATAAACTATTTAATTTTCACATTTCATATATTTTACTTTTCTCTTCAGCTCCAGGAGATTATGTTGTTCCCACTGATGATGAAGCTTTGTATGATGAAGGTAATTATTATAACTCATTATTTAATGCGATAATACTTGAAATAATAGTTTGGTATATAATAATATTTTTCTCTTCTACATTAACAACAGATATGGAGAATCCTTCAGTAATTAATTCGTCAGATAGTGTACGCCAAGCTGGAGGTGGCCATGAAGAAGATAATGGGCACGGCAAAGATGTAATCAATTTCTCAAATCCTGAGCCTGGTAATGCATTTAATGATAAAATGATTTCAACTGAAAATCATGTTGTTGCTAGTTACTATGACATCAGTATAGGAATTTATCTAAAGAATATGAAATGTATTTCTACATAGTACTGTTTATTTCAGACTCCTTATTATATGTAAACTATTTAATTTTCACATTTCATATATTTTACTTTTCTCTTCAGCTCCAGGAGATTATGTTGTTCCCACTGATGATGAAGCTTTGTATGATGAAGGTACTTATTATAACTCATTATTTAATGCGATAATACTTGAAAAAATAGTTTGGTATATAATAATATTTTCCTCTTCTACATTAACAACAGATATGGAGAATCCTTCAGTAATTAATTCGTCAGATAGTGTACGCCAAGCTGGAGGTGGCCATGATGAAGATAATGGGCACGGCAAAGATGTAATCAATTTCTCAAATCCTGAGCCTGGTAATGCATTTAATGATAAAATGATTTCAACTGAAAATCATGTTGTTGCTAGTTACTATGACATCAGTATAGGAATTTATC
The DNA here is from genome assembly GCF_002237135.1 of Teleopsis dalmanni. NCBI lineage: Eukaryota > Metazoa > Arthropoda > Insecta > Diptera > Diopsidae > Teleopsis > Teleopsis dalmanni. The sequence continues at coordinate 69,815,100 of NC_051848.1, read as the reverse complement.
TAAAGAATATGAAATGTATTTCTACATAGTACTGTTTATTTCAGACTCCTTATTATAAACTATTTAATTTTCACATTTCATATATTTTACTTTTCTCTTCAGCTCCAGGAGATTATGTTGTTCCCACTGATGATGAAGCTTTGTATGATGAAGGTACTTATTATAACTCATTATTTAATGCGATAATACTTGAAAAAATAGTTTGGTATATAACAATATTTTCCTCTTCTACATTAACAACAGATTTGGAGAATCCTACAGTATTTGATTCGTCAGATAGTGTACGCCAAGATGGAGGTGACCATGAAGAAGATAATGGGCACGGCAAAGATGTAATCAATTTCCCAAATCCTGAGCCTGGTAATGCATTTAATGATAAAATGATTTCAACTGAAAATCATGTTGTTGCTAGTTACTATGACATCAGTATAGGAATTTATCTAAAGAATATGAAATGTATTTCTACATAGTACTGTTTATTTCAGACTCCTTATTATAAACTATTTAATTTTCACATTTCATATATTTTACTTTTCTCTTCAGCTCCAGGAGATTATGTTGTTCCCACTGATGATGAAGCTTTGTATGATGAAGGTAATTATTATAACTCATTATTTAATGCGATAATACTTGAAATAATAGTTTGGTATATAATAATATTTTTCTCTTCTACATTAACAACAGATATGGAGAATCCTTCAGTAATTAATTCGTCAGATAGTGTACGCCAAGCTGGAGGTGGCCATGAAGAAGATAATGGGCACGGCAAAGATGTAATCAATTTCCCAAATCCTGAGCCTGGTAATGCATTTAATGATAAAATGATTTCAACTGAAAATCATGTTGTTGCTAGTTACTATGACATCAGTATAGGAATTTATCTAAAGAATATGAAATGTATTTCTACATAGTACTGTTTATTTCAGACTCCTTATTATATGTAAACTATTTAATTTTCACATTTCATATATTTTACTTTTCTCTTCAGCTCCAGGAGATTATGTTGTTCCCACTGATGATGAAGCTTTGTATGATGAAGGTACTTATTATAACTCATTATTTAATGCGATAATACTTGAAAAAATAGTTTGGTATATAACAATATTTTCCTCTTCTACATTAACAACAGATTTGGAGAATCCTACAGTATTTGATTCGTCAGATAGTGTACGCCAAGATGGAGGTGACCATGAAGAAGATAATGGGCACGGCAAAGATGTAATCAATTTCCCAAATCCTGAGCCTGGTAATGCATTTAATGATAAAATGATTTCAACTGAAAATCATGTTGTTGCTAGTTACTATGACATCAGTATAGGAATTTATCTAAAGAATATGAAATGTATTTCTACATAGTACTGTTTATTTCAGACTCCTTATTATAAACTATTTAATTTTCACATTTCATATATTTTACTTTTCTCTTCAGCTCCAGGAGATTATGTTGTTCCCACTGATGATGAAGCTTTGTATGATGAAGGTAATTATTATAACTCATTATTTAATGCGATAATACTTGAAATAATAGTTTGGTATATAATAATATTTTTCTCTTCTACATTAACAACAGATATGGAGAATCCTTCAGTAATTAATTCGTCAGATAGTGTACGCCAAGCTGGAGGTGGCCATGAAGAAGATAATGGGCACGGCAAAGATGTAATCAATTTCTCAAATCCTGAGCCTGGTAATGCATTTAATGATAAAATGATTTCAACTGAAAATCATGTTGTTGCTAGTTACTATGACATCAGTATAGGAATTTATCTAAAGAATATGAAATGTATTTCTACATAGTACTGTTTATTTCAGACTCCTTATTATAAACTATTTAATTTTCACATTTCATATATTTTACTTTTCTCTTCAGCTCCAGGAGATTATGTTGTTCCCACTGATGATGAAGCTTTGTATGATGAAGGTACTTATTATAACTCATTATTTAATGCGATAATACTTGAAAAAATAGTTTGGTATATAACAATATTTTCCTCTTCTACATTAACAACAGATTTGGAGAATCCTACAGTATTTGATTCGTCAGATAGTGTACGCCAAGATGGAGGTGACCATGAAGAAGATAATGGGCACGGCAAAGATGTAATCAATTTCCCAAATCCTGAGCCTGGTAATGCATTTAATGATAAAATGATTTCAACTGAAAATCATGTTGTTGCTAGTTACTATGACATCAGTATAGGAATTTATCTAAAGAATATGAAATGTATTTCTACATAGTACTGTTTATTTCAGACTCCTTATTATAAACTATTTAATTTTCACATTTCATATATTTTACTTTTCTCTTCAGCTCCAGGAGATTATGTTGTTCCCACTGATGATGAAGCTTTGTATGATGAAGGTAATTATTATAACTCATTATTTAATGCGATAATACTTGAAATAATAGTTTGGTATATAATAATATTTTTCTCTTCTACATTAACAACAGATATGGAGAATCCTTCAGTAATTAATTCGTCAGATAGTGTACGCCAAGCTGGAGGTGGCCATGAAGAAGATAATGGGCACGGCAAAGATGTAATCAATTTCTCAAATCCTGAGCCTGGTAATGCATTTAATGATAAAATGATTTCAACTGAAAATCATGTTGTTGCTAGTTACTATGACATCAGTATAGGAATTTATCTAAAGAATATGAAATGTATTTCTACATAGTACTGTTTATTTCAGACTCCTTATTATATGTAAACTATTTAATTTTCACATTTCATATATTTTACTTTTCTCTTCAGCTCCAGGAGATTATGTTGTTCCCACTGATGATGAAGCTTTGTATGATGAAGGTACTTATTATAACTCATTATTTAATGCGATAATACTTGAAAAAATAGTTTGGTATATAATAATATTTTCCTCTTCTACATTAACAACAGATATGGAGAATCCTTCAGTAATTAATTCGTCAGATAGTGTACGCCAAGCTGGAGGTGGCCATGATGAAGATAATGGGCACGGCAAAGATGTAATCAATTTCTCAAATCCTGAGCCTGGTAATGCATTTAATGATAAAATGATTTCAACTGAAAATCATGTTGTTGCTAGTTACTATGACATCAGTATAGGAATTTATCTAAAGAATATGAAATGTATTTCTACATAGTACTGTTTATTTCAGACTCCTTATTATAAACTATTTAATTTTCACATTTCATATATTTTACTTTTCTCTTCAGCTCCAGGAGATTATGTTGTTCCCACTGATGATGAAGCTTTGTATGATGAAGGTACTTATTATAACTCATTATTTAATGCGATAATACTTGAAAAAATAGTTTGGTATATAACAATATTTTCCTCTTCTACATTAACAACAGATTTGGAGAATCCTACAGTATTTGATTCGTCAGATAGTGTACGCCAAGATGGAGGTGACCATGAAGAAGATAATGGGCACGGCAAAGATGTAATCAATTTCCCAAATCCTGAGCCTGGTAATGCATTTAATGATAAAATGATTTCAACTGAAAATCATGTTGTTGCTAGTTACTATGACATCAGTATAGGAATTTATCTAAAGAATATGAAATGTATTTCTACATAGTACTGTTTATTTCAGACTCCTTATTATAAACTATTTAATTTTCACATTTCATATATTTTACTTTTCTCTTCAGCTCCAGGAGATTATGTTGTTCCCACTGATGATGAAGCTTTGTATGATGAAGGTAATTATTATAACTCATTATTTAATGCGATAATACTTGAAATAATAGTTTGGTATATAATAATATTTTTCTCTTCTACATTAACAACAGATATGGAGAATCCTTCAGTAATTAATTCGTCAGATAGTGTACGCCAAGCTGGAGGTGGCCATGAAGAAGATAATGGGCACGGCAAAGATGTAATCAATTTCCCAAATCCTGAGCCTGGTAATGCATTTAATGATAAAATGATTTCAACTGAAAATCATGTTGTTGCTAGTTACTATGACATCAGTATAGGAATTTATCTAAAGAATATGAAATGTATTTCTACATAGTACTGTTTATTTCAGACTCCTTATTATATGTAAACTATTTAATTTTCACATTTCATATATTTTACTTTTCTCTTCAGCTCCAGGAGATTATGTTGTTCCCACTGATGATGAAGCTTTGTATGATGAAGGTACTTATTATAACTCATTATTTAATGCGATAATACTTGAAAAAATAGTTTGGTATATAATAATATTTTCCTCTTCTACATTAACAACAGATATGGAGAATCCTTCAGTAATTAATTCGTCAGATAGTGTACGCCAAGCTGGAGGTGGCCATGAAGAAGATAATGGGCACGGCAAAGATGTAATCAATTTCTCAAATCCTGAGCCTGGTAATGCATTTAATGATAAAATGATTTCAACTAAAAATCATGTTGTTGCTAGTTACTATGATATTAGTATAGGAATTTATCTAAAGAACATAAATAAATTCAATCGATTTATTTATAATTTTTTTCCCTAGATCCACCTCTACCTGTGATGAATGATACCTCTAAATGTGAAATAGAGAGCGTTTTTTATAATGAAATGAAGACTAAAGATACACCTTTGGAAGAAAATCGTGGCAACAACTATGATGCTTGCATGTCTGATGTATTATTAAGCGATGAAGTTGAGGATGATGTTAAAAGTGTGAACAACAATGCACAAAAACTACAGGATCAACAAATGCCATGTAATATTAATATCGAGGAAGACTGTGATTCTGTCTAAATTTTATTTACAACTATTTAATAATACATTTAGAATCGTTAAATTTATCATTTACATGCAAGTTACAGTTTTGTTTAAATTTAAACCTTTTTTTTTAATTAATTAATAAACAATTTGTTCTTCTGAAAGACTTCCGAAATCATTTTATTGCAGACGCACAAATTACATAAAAATTATGAAAAATAATAAAAAAGTAATAGAAGAGTAGATATATATATATATATAAAGTGCATCAAAGATTTCAGAACAGAACTTCTAGTTTTTAGAAATTAAGATAGATACTTTTGTCTTCATAATATAATCTATAGATAATACTTTGCGAACGCATTGCAAAAAAAATACTTTCGAGAATATTGTATCACGGTCTCACACTTCACACAATCCTAGCTACACCACTCCCACGATTCAAATAATTTTAAAATTGTATAGGTTTATATGAAATAGATTGAGTTAAGGTCCATACGATTTAGCGATTCCTCCCAAATGGAATGAAAACATCCTCACCAAATAAAGACGTTATGTTTATGACAAAGACTTAACGGCTATCTGTGGAAGCTCAATTCGCATTTTTGATGTTATTAAATCATAATCTGAAGATTTTTTCATTTTCATTTTAATTTCAACCGCACGCTAGAGTTCTTTAGTTTTACATTTATTTGGTTCGTTGCAGTGTATGATCGGCAGACACCAATCCCATCGCATACTCTTATTCTCGCTAAATGTCCGGATGAACACGAGGATTACTATTTATATTTTGAGCCTTATAATGAAAAGATACTGTTTTGTTAAAAATTGCTTTATTGTTTCTCGAAGTATTCTGCTTTATGATTAATACCCGTACACTTTTGCATGCATTCGAACCATTTGTCAAAGCATTTTCTCCAATCTTCTTCAGACATGCAACTAAAGGCTTCGTTATTGCTTCCGCGAGAAAAATCGTTGTTCACACAATTTATTCTTTACGTTCGGGAGTAAGAAGTCATTGGGTCATTGGCCAAATCAGGACTGTACGGCGGATGACACATCAATTCGATTTTTTGAATGTTCAAATAGTCGGTAAAAAAGTCGATAGACTTCCGGTAAACAAATGGTTATATACCATTTGGAATTGGCGTACCTGTAATGGTACGGATATATTTGCCACATGACCAGTTTTCCCGAAAAAACAAGCGCTCATTTGTTTCGAAGTGCTTCGAGCACGAACTTTTGTTGGATTTGGTTTATCTTGAAACCAAACAGACTCATACAGTCGACTGCTGTTTACGTTCTGGCTTAGACACATATATCCATGATTTGTCTCCTGTTAGAATCTTATATATGTTTTTTGATGCACCGCCATTGTAATTCTTGAGCATTTGTATGCACTAATCGACACAAGCAACTTTTTGAGATTTTGTCAAATGATGGGGGATGGGATCCAACGAGAACAAACCTTTCACCATTGCATGACTAAATGATCGTGCAATATTTTATGTATGTTAGTAGAACTAATGCTTAGCGTTAGTCTCACAGTATGTCAATATGTATGCCCTCAATCTCACAGTATGTCGCATGACGATCTTGTATTACGAATATCAGTTCTTGCATAGCATCAATATTTTCTGGTCAGTGAGCGAACTGTAGCCACGATTAAAGTCAATGTACCAGCGTTTCACAGTGGTAAAGGATGGAGATGGAGTTTCATCGCCAAATTTGGAAGTAAGTCGATCGCCGCCTGACAGTAATCAGTGTTGCCAAGGCTCAAAATATAAATAGTGACCCTCCTACGCACCGTTTTAAGGATATTTCAGGAAAACAGTCTCAATAAAAAATCTTTTAAAATAAAATCCTTCCCTTTATGACAAACGCAATAAGAATAAGATATAGCGGCTTTTGCTATGATTCAATTGTGATTACCAAAAAATAAATGACAAAACGAATAAGTTGCTAGATACAAGGTGCAGACGATGCAATGCACTTAATTGTTTTGATACACAATAAACATAATTAAATATGATTAATCGATGTATATATTTATATGTACATAATTTAATTTTTATCAAACGATCCCTTGAAAACTCTTTTAATAGTATTGGCTGTAAGACATCGAAAGTTACAGTGTGATTTTGACTTCCTAAATATACTTCTTTAACATGAATTGCGAAGAAATTCAGCCAATCACTTAAGAAGGAGTTCTGAAAACGAACAAAACTATGTGTATAAGTCACTTCAGTTAGAAGTTTCTAAAAGACTGTCAACTGCATACACATTCCAGTAATAATGGGAAGAAAAATAAAATACCTGGATGTCAAAGTTTATCTAAGTGAGGAGTGAAAAAATACCTAACACCATGAAGCGGGGGGCTTATACGCGGTTAAATGGTGGAATTGAGAATGATGAATCGATTCGAAATAGAGATTAGTAACATACAAAAAAGTTTAAATTTTAATCTTAGAATTTACAATTTTTTAACAAAAGATTTCTGTCAAAATGTTTTAAAGTTAACTTTAATAATAAATTAGTAAAAACTTCTATCACATTTTTCTTAGTTTTAGTTTTATCACATAAATTTTCTTTCTTTATGTGATAAAATTATCAGATCATTTCAGAATGGAGTTCAATATTGTGTTAAAGGACATATATCCTACACCACATCCTCTAATATCTGTAAGTAACTAGTTTACATATTAGGTGCGAACTATTACATGTTCCATCCTTCTATTTCTCTATTTAATTATAACATAACCTTAGGATTGCATTGACTTGGTGTCTCGAATGGATGAAGATTACAAGGTTTTGAAAAGTATTCAGGATCATTTAGCGTAAGAAATTGTTAGATATAACGCATTTATGGGATTAATTTTATTTATGTATGTATAGTATGACCGAAGCGCAGCAGATGAGTCTTTATACCTTGTTGATGCGGAACACTAAATGTCGGGTGGCAATTATTGACTTGATTGACTACTGTAGGAAGGTAGAAGACTTTGACAAAGGATATGTTTGGGAATTTATTAATGACGTTAAACGTGGACTAAAGTGTACTGATTGCATTATTCGGTTGTTGTTCCCTGACAATTATTAAAAGTGTTAACTATTTATGTTATTGATAATGTCTACGGATCTCTGAAATTCAGTATATTTATTTTTTATGTTAAGAAAAACAAAATAAATTTTACGTACAAAGCTTAAAAATAATCAAATTTTACATAGTTTTGGATTTTCGGGTTTTTTCGTCCATTTTACATTTTACCGGTTTTTGATGTACCGCTGTTTTGCGTACAGTATCTGTTTACCCGGTTTTTGATACGTTCACACACGGTTCTTATCCGAATTACAGAGTTGTCTAATGTTTAGTTTTGAATGGATTAGAAGACATGAAATTGGTTGGAAAAAACTGCTTTCAATTTTACTGCATATTAATATACATTACTTAAATTTTGAATATTCATATATAACGTTTTAAGATATTTATATGAATTTATAAAATTTAATATATTCTTATTCAACATTTATTTTTTAATAAAAAATGTATTTAAATTCATAAAAATAGTGTATTAAGTATTCGTGTCGATTATCTTTATTGCCTAAGTGGTGGTGATAAATCAAGACACTTTTCTAAAGAGTTTTAGAGTAGTGATTACCCCTAAACAAAATTTCTTTCCACATATATTCATATTATCAATACTACCGCAGTTCTTCTTTTGAAATTTTAGTGTTTTCTTACACTTAATTGATTTGCCCACTTTTTACTTGCTTACTTTGTTCACCCATTGCGCCTTTGCTTAGAATCGTCTTTATTCTTTGAAAGAATGGTGTCATGGTTTAAAATCTATCATTCAATCGACTAAGAGTTAAAAAAATTGAATTTTTTTTTCTTTTCAACTATAGTTCGTGATAGTTTAATAAGTGCCATAGTATTCCTTTTAACAGATTTCATACAGTTCAAGTCTCCACCGATATGGTTAACAATATAAGAAATAAGTCTTCTTAATTCCTAGTCTCTTCATATTCGTGGTCATAGAAAACACTTGCATAGGGTTTAGTCATAAATTGACTTATTCGTAACAACCTTTCTTCTCATTTATATTTCAACTATAATTTTAGCTCGAATAAATTTATTATATATATGTCAACTATTTTGATTTGTTTTGATTACTGGTATGGTATATCGGAATTAAGGCCTTTATAGTTTAGAAAGTGAAAGTTGGGTTCTTTTAGATGCTTTTCAACTATCGAAAAGTTATATATAGTATTAAATAATATATATCATCTATATATATTCATATATATTATTATTTCATGTCATTTTACATTGACTAGGGACTAAAAGTCTTTAAACTTGTTTTTAAACATATAATTTTACTTTTAATTTTTATATTACAAGTGGGCCTTTAAATTAAACACTGTTACAATAATGGATGTAAACAGAAACCGTTTCTAAATATAATTGTTATATAAATATACACAAATGAAATTTGATTTCAACATTACATTTAACGTTCACAATATTTTTACATGTTTTTTATATATAACTGCTCAAGATTATTATTATTTATTATATTTTTACATATATATGTTTTACAAAGTGTATTATTTTAAATATGGAACTAATTAATTTAATTTTCACATTAAAAGATATGAGATAATAAATTATTTTTTACGTTATTGTTGTTTTTCTTCACTTTAATAGTTTAGTGAGCAAAATAGTTATTTTATATATCATTGGGTTCTTTGATTACGTTTAACAAATGTATATGTTATTCTTAAGTATTTTTGTATGTATGTATAATGTATATCTAGCTGTATGTCATTAAATGTAATGCTAAGAGCACAGATGCCGTTAAGAGATTATATAAATTGTTAATACAATATATAGTATTCAATTATAGCGCGTCTGCATTGGCTAAATTTTGGCAAATATGTATTATGTATTAGTAAAAAAATGCGTGTATATGATAAAATTTTGCCAAAGTCAAGCCAATTTAGACACTGGGTTATATAAGTTTAAAAAAATTTGTAAAATTATCAATTTAAATCAATAAAGTAAATAATAATTTAAATAATTTAAATTCACAAATATGGCTGTTCTTTTCAATAATTTAAAAAATATTGTAATCGTTTTGAACTGAATTCTGTATTTCTTCCTTAAATGGTGCTTCACAACCGGCATGGTTATAAAACTCTAGAGATTCTAAATCGTCCATATCATCAAACCAATCACAGTCTCGAGCCCAGCAAAGACCCAATTCAAATTTTACAATTTGATCACGCCAAAACTCTATCATGTTTTGTCTTAGCAACTCATCGCGTACAGTTATAATCCAATTATTATATTCTGCTGGACCATAAAAACAAGCGTCACTTTTAACTTCTTTAAGCAGCTCAGCTGCTTTTAACTGATTTTCATTGGTTAAAGGTGTTTGAATGAATAGTAGCTCCCAAATAATTTCACGTGCCTTTTCTGCTATTTTTTTATAATTTACTTCTAACTCGTCTTCAGATAAAGTAATATTTAATTGAAGTTTATTCAATATAAGTGACCTGTAATCTTCCACAGGAGATTCTAATGAGATTACTGGTTCAAAATCGTCGTTGTGCTGTGAAAATAATTTCATTTCATTAACATTTTTAAAACATATATTATTTTTTGCTTACATTAGAATTAGCAGCGTCAGTTGGAGCCAAACCTTCACTTGCTTCAACACTTGAAGTGCTGGAGCCTACATAAGCTTCAGAGGATGAATCATTTCTACCAGCTCCAGTTGTCTGCGTTTCAACAGTTTTTGTGTCCAAAAAGGTTTGTGTGCTTTTTGTATTATTTATACTTGTTTCTTTACAAAATGGTGCTATGCAACCAGCACGTTTATAAAACTCCTCAGGTTCCTTATCATCCATATCATCAAAATAGTCTGAGTCTCTTGCCCAGCAAGGCCCAAGTTCATTCTTAACTATTACATTACGCCAAAACTCAAGCATTTCTCTTTTTAATAATTCCTCACGCAGGGTCAAAATCCATTTATTGTAGTCCCATGGACAGTAAAAAGCGGAGTCAGTTTTATGTATTTTTAATAACTCCGCAGCCTTTGTGTTATTATCACTAGATGAATTGTTTTCTGCAAATAACAGTTCCCAAATACATTTCTGTGTAGCCTCAGCAATTTTCGTATAATTTTCATTTATTATTTCATCAGCAACATATTCATCCATTGTCACATTCTCGCTCATTAACCTTTTGTAATCAGTTAAAGGGTTTCCCAGAGAGATGACTGGCTGAAACTCTGCAATATTTAACTGCAAAATAATCCATATATTACTTTTAATCAATACATACAAAATATGTTATTTTAAAATTACAAGATTAGAATCTTCGTCGTCTGTATGTGGGCGCTTAGCCATAACGTAATTGCCGCAATATGCAATTAATTGTTAAGAATCGGCTACAATTATTTACTATGAAAACGTTTGCAAACGTGTGCACAACAGCAGGCACCTTAAGGTACAATTTATCGCGTATATATTAAAATAGCAAATAATAACGCTTAAATCAATATATATAACTTAATTTGTTTACTTTTCAAGCAAAACACTTTTACAACAATTTTTTCACCCATAACTAGAACAAATAACACAGAACAATATTTTGACGTTTGTGAAGGGCTTACAAGCTACAAAACATTAAAGAAATTCAAACTCTTGCATTATATATGTGGCAACTCTTCTTCGTACGAACACGTCTGTTCCTCTAAAATTGTACAATTACGTTTTTGAAAGATTTTCATGAATTTGTAAATCGTATGAATTTTGCGAATTGATTCACTTACCTTTAAATGAATTTTTCCACTTTAACAAATGTTAACAATTGGAAAACAAATATTTTCAATTATTCGAAAATATTTTTTTTAATATTCTTTCACATAAAATATGAAAATGATGCAATGTATTTTGAGAAATATCAAAATATTTTAAATTCTTCTAGACAGATCTGTTATTGTATTACTGCACTTTGTTAAATTGTTATTTAAATTAAATTAAATTAAATTAAATTATTTTTTAAATTGTCGCTTATATTACATTCACACTGTGTCATTTAGGCACTTGCTCATTAATATTAATGAGTGAACGTTCACATTATAATAAGCTCATTTATGCAGGTGATAAAACTTTCATAATTTTCACTTAATATATTACACAAAAAAAAATATATATATAATTTATATATTAAATTAGTAAATTGAGGGAAATAGTAAATTATGTTGGTATGGCAGTGATTTTCAAGTAGGGTAAATTAAATAAAAATTAGGTCAATTAGGTGTTACGATGTTTAATAAACAAATAAATAAATTTGAAAACTTTTAAACAATAATAATAAATAAGTGCAATAAATAAATATTTACATAAGTGCAGTGCAATAAATCCCTAGGAAATTTTAATTTGCTTTACCTCAATTTATTCGAACTCGCACACGGCCTACATACTGAATTTATAAAAACAAAGATTTTATCAATTACTTCCTCAGTGCCTTCGTTTACAGCTCAGCTGTTGTTTGTTTACATTTTATGTATAAAACGTATGATAAATATTTTAAATTTTGGTAGTTTCTCTTGTGGGAAATTTATTTTAAGGGTTGCATTTGACATTTTTTGCCTTAAATGAGCTGATTTATTTATAATGTGCTCATTTATATGAAAGCACTTTGTATGGTAAATCTACCCTATTAGTGGCTATAATGAGCAAAATCGTCTAATTGAGACAGTGTAAATGTGGTATTACAGAAAATTATCATTCGCTTCGTTAGACCAGTTTATTTAGCTAATAGTAAGTGTCGTTATCCATACAAAGAGTTTCCCTGCTCTTTGTAAGGCTCTAAAATGTAGGATGAAACGCTTTAAAATAAATTTCCCACAAGAAAAATGATCGAAATTTAAAATATTTTATATGTTTTATATGTAAAATATAAATAAGCAACAGCTGAGCTATAAACAAACATACTGATAAAGTAAGCATTTAATAAAATCTTTGTTTTTATTAAGTAATAAAATATATATATGAATATATATATATATTTATAAATGTTTTTATATGTTAATTACGCATTTAATTTTTTTTCAAGTTCAATATTTCAATGGCGAAAAGAAGTACTTAATATTTAATAAAGTTTTTTGTTTTCATAAAGTAAATATGCAGTAGATATTTAAGAATTGGGTTCTCATTTAATTAAATTTAGAGGAAAGTAATGCTTTTTGTAGGTTTTTAATAATTATTAATTTTTTGTGATGCAGTGCATGTTAATTCGTTTGTGGGGCTTCTCGTTCGTGTTCTGAACAATTTCATGAGCATTACACTATATATTAAATTGTTTACATTTTTTGCGTTTTCCATGCTGAATTAATTAATTTCTGCTAATAATGCAAACTATATATTATCTGTTAACAGTTGAAATGTGAGCAAAGAAAAGCGCTCCCATAACGTTTGCAGGACTTTCTGACACATAATTCTCTTTCACATGCAATAATTAACTCATGTCAATGTAAACGACAAATCTTAATTTAAACAACAAAAGCTACTTTACTTGTAGTGGAGACATGGTATTAGAGGCTTCACACTCAATCTAAACGCCAATAAAGTTCGCTATTCAAGGTTCCTAAAGGTTTATTTAGCACCTTGTGGCAGTGCTTAGGATACTGTCGATCTTATTTATTTTTAGTGGGATTGGTGTCTGTGGCATTGAGGTGATGGTGTGTTACATGTAGTACCGAAAATAAACTTAAATAAAACACAATATATATATATAGATATATATAAAACTGTTCATGAAATATATTATCATTGAAATACCCCCAAGAGACATCTTGCAATTCTGAAACATTTTGAAGTAACTTTTGATAACTTTATCAAAATTAAACAGAAGTCTTTTTTAGCATTGAACTGATATATTAAAAATTAACTGCATAAGCAGGATCATGCCGTAACTACATAAATAAAGTCTAGTGGTAACAAATCGCATAGTCTTAGAGGTCAATTCAAATAATCAAAATTTGATGAAATTTGTGAAATTATTAAACCGAACGTGTTGTATGATTTATGGTTTATGACACCGCTCTATTGCATCCACATATATTTCATTTTGATATTTTCAATTTCAGTATAAATTGGTGATAATGTGAATCAAATTCGACAATTTGTGTTACATCTTCAAAAAGTTATGGAGCTATCATAGGTACTTCCAAACCAAATGCTATACAGCGGCAATCAGTGAGTTTTTCTGGATGCAATGGTCTTTCACCTGTTACTCGTTGATTTTTACTGCTCAGGACATGACAAAATTGTTGGTTTGAAGCAGCAGCATTAACGGCTTCAACGTAGCAAAAAGTAGTGATCGATTCAGTTTCAGAACTGTGTTTGATTCAAACTTTAAGGATACTAAAGGTTAAGTACTATTTCTTCTGAAAACATCTGTTAATACACTTGTTAAATGAAGTTGTTAATCAAATTTAAAGTAACTCTAAAATATGTAAGTGCATTATTAACTTTAATTTGCATGTGTACGTCCTTATATATATACTTTTTCCTAAATGGAATACATTATAGAACTTTGTAGACATACTGCAAATTCGAAAAGGACGGACAGACGGTACCTATATCATACATATATACTAGTAACACTGTATATAAGACATTCTCAAAGGTTTCTTTCAAACATCATATCTACATATATTAAGGCATTATAAAAAATTAATAAACAAATTCCATAATAAGTTTTATACAGTATAAAAATTTTTTATAATGGATCTTTTCTTTATACATCACAGACTTCTTCACAAAAATTTCAGACCATTTCAAAATAGAAATTAAATGAGTACCAATCAGGATTTAGGGAAAATACTCTATAATTAACAGTATTCTTGTATTGACTACGATTGTTAAAGATTTCCTTTAAAGAAAATTAATAGTGTATATACGCTTTGTGGGCTTCAAAGCGGCGTCTAACATCATAAACAGAAAAATCTTATTTTTAAAACTAAGCAATGTCAATATTTCAAAAATAAATATTGCAATTTCTGCAAAGTGTATATGAAAGAAATAAAACAGCAGCGTGGAATGGACATCAGTTTTCAAAGTCCAATATGAGCACTCTCAGTCCACTTTTATATTACAAATATATGTCGAAGACATACCCCAACCATATGATTCTCTATTCTCTACTTCTCTCTCTCATGGCGGGTAGCCTGATGATTCAAGGAATAAGAAAAGTTTATTAAGGTAAAAATGTACTACATCATTACACAGAGTGCTCCGGTCTTCACTAATTAAGAATATAAATTCAGACAATATAAATACATTTAGAAACATAAACATAACTACTTGTGATTATTCAAGTAATCAACAACAAATTAGACTGTGAAAAGTCATCGATACATGAAAATTTCCATCTATCATTTTAAGAAACCTACCCAATACCATTATTAAATTTGGTTATTATATAAATGATGAACAACATTATTCTTTATAATGATTCCTAAATCAGGTAAACATTCCCTTCCTTTATATAGGTAAATAAGCTAACTGCCGTATCTTTCTAAATAAATCTCTTCAATAAAGTAAAGTATTGACGTTAAATAAGCATTTGATAAAGTATGGAATAATAGTCTTCTGAACAAAATTCGCTGTCTATTGCCTACAATCATTTAATCAGTAATAGAACCATGTCAACGAAATAGATCCTTTAAAATCAAGTGTAGATCATTTGCGTTTCTGAACTTTCTCATTGCTGCTGGTGTTTCATAAATAAGAGTGTTTAGCAATTTGTTCTATGTACTTTATTTGTTTGAAATCCCAATGAGTGATATAGTTGTCATCACAACTTTTGATTATGACACAGTAATTTTGTGGGTCAGGTTTCAGCCAATTTCAATGTTACTTATTTAGGATGAAGGTATGGCTGTCAAAATGTTGGAATAGGTTAAATCGGACTATCTCTTCGGTACTTTTATTCAATGACATAAATATCTCACAAGAAGTTAGTATAAAGTACTTCGGCATTTACCTAGATAGGCGACCAATTTGGCGCAAGCACATTAAAGCGAAAAAACTACATATGAAGCTTCAAGCTTCTAAGTTACATTGGCTCATTAATAGTAGGTCCAGAATGTATAAAAAGTACAAAATACTTTTGTATAATACCATATTAAAAACAATATTGGCTTATGGTGTTTTTTTTCTTCTAATGTTTATGCTTTAAATGTGGGAATTATCGAGAGTGCTCGATTAAAAATTGTTATAACAACAATTTGCACCCTATATTAGAAATGTAGTACTAATGTAAGTACCCACCGATATGTACAAACTCCCGTCTAGTACTCTATCTAGTATTTCTTGTTTCAAGTTGATCGTCAAAAATTTATGAGAATCAAGTAATAGTACCTGCGCACAGTCTCATTTAGGTACTTGCTCATTTATAATTATGAGTAAATGTTCACTTTATAAACTTTTATAATCTTCATTTAATAATATATTACGCAAAAAAAATTAAATATATAATTGATATATTTAGTCATTTATATACATTTTATATATAATTGGGATATATAATTAATTCTTACTTTGTCAGTATATTTGTTCATGACTCAGTTGTAGTTTATTTACATATTTCAAATTTTGATAATTTCCCTTGTGGGGAAAATATTTATAAGAGTTGCATTCGAAATTTTTTTGGTTTAAATGAGCTGATTTGTTGATAATAAGGTCATTTATATGAAAGCACTTTGTATGGTAAATCATCCTCATTATTCACTATAATGAACAAAACCGCCTAAATGGCGCAGTGTGAATGTACTATAACTCAGTATTTTATAAAGTTTTTACAATGGTAACACCTAATGTACGTAATTTTTGTCTAATTCACCCTACTCGACATTCTGGTAAATACCAACATTCGTTGCCGTATTGACATACCTAATTTACTATTTCCCTCAATTTATCATCAATTTACTCGAACTCGCCACGGTCTAAGCATAGAAACCAATAATTTCCCTAACATCCTAAAAGTATACTACATATATTATTAAGTATAATATACATTATATGCTAAAGCTATAACTGCTATCAATAAACGTTCGTAAATGAGTAACTCCAATCCTCACCTAGAGAGAAGACATACGATAAGCATCCCAAATAAAGTAATGCTTATCTGGTAATAGACGCAACAAACACGTTGCCCTTAAAAACTGCACTAACTGATAAAAGCTAACTAAACACTGTATTTTCAGCAGACATCGCAAGTCCAAAAAATAAAATAAAAATTCAAACAGGCATGGAACGCCATGTCAATATTGAACGTAAACTAAGCCCTCAACAATTCAATGTAAGAGGTGCTAAGATAAATTAAACTAACAAATATAGTGTACCCATAAAATCTACTGTCTTTCTGGCAGTAGATTTGCTGAACAAGCTGAATCTATAGAGGAAGCTAATTACCCTACTACCAAAAAGTTTAAACCCAATCTCGAATCTACCAGCGTGAACGCAGTTCACATACCCTTGTTACACTCCTTGCATACTTTTCATATTGTTCGTTTAACCAGGGGCAATATACTATACACGAACCGAAACCCAAATTTTAGAGTCCTACCAAATAAAGAGTCAGATGTAAAACTACAAATGCTTTAGCGCTAGAAAAAGGTTTTAGCGCTAGAGCAGTTATAAATATTGTTAATAAAGATAAAATTCCACAACCCATGTTTGAGGTTCAACTTTACCTGGAAGCTTCTAAGCTAAAAAAATGAGAATCATCCCATTTACAACCTGTTTTGGATTAGGCTAAGGCCCCTACGCACTGCGACCAGTTTAATCTATTGTGCACTTCTGTAATACTTACTTCGCAGCAGAATTAGCGTTGAGGAGCCCCACAAACGAAATGGCACAGTACAATGCACACGTACAGTCTGTGTAGTATGTGGCGAGCTTCACCACAATTCCGAATGCAATAAAAAAGCTTCAAAGAATACCAACTCTAAAAAGTATAGCAATTGTAGTGGAAATGAAACCGTAAACTACAGAGGCTGTCCGATTTATAAAGAACTGAAGCACAGGTTAGCTATGCCGAAAGAAGTCGTGTGTAATCCTTTAAGAAGTACCCCCATCAAATAAGTTGAAGTACCGCAACCTTTTAATCTGACAAGCAACAAGCCCCACCAGTTCAAAGCAATAGTTTGGAAATTATGATCTCCACTCTCACCTAGAGCTTAATTCAGTTTATGTCAGTTATGCAAACCACTCTTAAATGCAAAGCCAATTAATGCAAATGTTTCTGTCTAATAAATGAGTGCCTTAAAAATTTGTTCATGGAAATCAAACGGCTTAAGCCAACATAAATTTGAGCTCATAAACTTCATGTCCAGAGAAAGTGTGTATGTGATTCTATGCCCAGAAACACATCTAACGAACAAAAATTACTTCTATATTCCTGGTTATTTATTCTATAAAACCAATCACCCTGGTGGGAAAGTACATGGTGGTATACGAAGGTGTCTAAAACAAAATTTTTTAGGTATATATGCCCATAATTATATGTAAGCCACATCAGTACAATGGAAAAAATTTGACTTTTTCGGCAGTATACTGTCCTCCGCGTTTCAACATTACTGATACCCAATTTACGAATTACTTCTTAACTCTAGGTGACAGATTTTTTGCAGCAGAAGACTACAACACCAAGCACATGTATTGGAGTACATGGCTCTGTATTGGCCTACAGATAACAATAAAATACCAGACCTAATAGACTTCGTCGTGACCAAAGGCATTAGCAGAAATTCTATACACAAGCTGTGATCTGTCTTCTGTTATATTTTGCTTACTTGATGATCATCAGTTATATGACTGTTTCAATAGCCTTACAAGTCCTAGTATAAACTGGCCCAAATATAAACAGTGGTTTTAAATTCAATCCTGATGTCAGCTTCAGAAAACTTCACTCCTAAAGACAATAAAATTTACACATCCAATAAAGTACTTACAAATAGTGACATAGAAAATTTAGTATTACAAAAATGTAGATTAAAGCGGGAATGACAATAATGTAGGTCCCCTTCAGCGAAAATCTTATTCAAGGATGCCCAAAGGAGACATAGAACTGCATTAAGCAGGGAAACCAAATTCAGACAATTATCAAAACCTATGTCCAAATGGCAAAAAACATTCATCCCTATAGAATGCTTTTTTTTTTGAGATAGTTCTAAAACTATATTCACTGTTTGAAACTCTTTTCAAAAGTCTGTGACAGGTGGAAGAACACAGCAGAGTAAGTGTTCAGTGCCAGGTCGACCCAGCAGGGCAACTTAGCTAGACGCGCCGTTCAGGCGGATTCAGTTGAACGTAACTATCTACTTAGGGAAGAAGTATTCCGTACCCCGGTCAAAATACATCCTTTCTGGCAAGCTAGGCTAAAGTTGTGGTTCGCACAAATTAAATAGTAGCTCGTTACCACAGGTGTTACTACTGGACAGACTAAATTCCATACAGTGGTCGATTATGCTATCTTCGCTCAAGTATATGGTGATTAATATGCCTGCTAAAAATCTAAATTTTGGGTTGTGCAAAAAATCACAAATGAGGCGTTTTGATCAGCAAGGAGATGACTAGTTCAGATCTATATGCTCACTTTTGATAAGTAATATTACTTGTAATATTAAATTCAATAACCTCTTGTTTTTTAGTCACATATAAAATTATTAAAGATATGTTAACGCCTTTCATCTAATTATTTTGTTTTATTGCATTTTGTAATTCTCATGCAGTTTAAAATTAACAAAATCATATGATAAAAATGTTTGTAATTCTCATATAGTTTTATTACTAATGTTTATATATACTCTTCGCAGATTACTGAATGTTGATTACTTTTTAATGGAATTATATTGATTATGTTTTAGATATCCTCAAAGACCTCTATAAGTTGTTCTATGCCGATAAATAATTAAATAGTTAAGTTTCGTTTTGAATGGCCGTTTTTATTGCTTTAAGTAATAGTTAATAGGAAAACAATAATACAATCTATTTTCAAACTAGCTTGCGTTCTTAGAAAACTATTTCTAAGATTACTTAGATTCCATATTAACAATAATATTATATAACATATAGAGATGGGTTAGTTCTATTTGTGTCTGAGAAATATAGTGCTATACAGTCCTGTAGTCATATACAGCTCTGACGATATGAGTAAAATGTACATTAATTTTAAAATTTCAATAGAACTTTTATTACACTATTCTTTTAAAATGATGATATTATTATTTATTTTAATAAATAGTTTATATAGTAATTCAATTCAAAAATTTAAAAAAAGAAAAAAATTCATTACGCGTAGTTTTATAAGCTTCTCAAACTCATATACAAGTAGAATATATATCAAGTTCCATAAGATTAAACATAAAATTGTTATTTATTCGTAGAACTAATATATACTTATTTTCTTATCTTCATTAATAAAAAAAAATGGAAATGCTGGAACCAATGGAACAAATTTCATCGATTAAAATACATAAAGTTCAGCAAATGTAGGATTACATATTCTAAACACACATAAATAGACCTGCATTGGAATCCTTAACAGTACCTGAATTGGATAAGAGAAGAGTTTTTCTATTTATAAAAAATATTTTGTAGAATAAAATAAGGAAATAATAATGAATGTCGAGTAGAGTGGAGTAGTTATCAACTCGAACTTTTCAACTTATGCTTTGATCGGTGAGTTGAGTGAAGGGTTTAACGGAAATGGAAAAACTATTTATTTTAAAATAATTAAAATTGTAAAAGGATATTTTTCTTTTATGCTTAATATTCTGTTAGTAACGTTAGATCGACTGTTATGAATAGATAAATATTGGCATCTCTAGTTCAGACTTACAGTAGTCAAATAGTGGCTGTATGTTTGGTTCATAACCATTCTTTGTGTTGTTTAGTTATCTATTCTGGAGACTCAATAGGTATGAACTGTTCATGAATAAAATTAAAGATGATATAATCACAAAAAAGTTCGGTGGACTTTAGTGGGCCAGATATTTAGCTAGCATGAGTGAAGTGTGGCCTGCTCGGTAAGTGTTTTTTTAGTCGATTTAATGGTAAGCATAAAATCTTACCATAAAAGTTTTGCAGATCATCCCTGCGCTAAAAGAATGACGCAGTTCAAAACTCTGCGTGACATTGGGTCGCAATTGTCTTCACTGAAGAGGATTGACAGGATTTTGACAGTTGCGATAATCTTCTTATCATCAGAAAATTGATTGCATCTATTTGTGTTTTTAGTTTTTCTTGTTATATGATATACTTATAACAAGAAAGAGTAAATATAAGGTATTTCAAGCAAATGATAGCTAGATCATAGTTAGAAAAATTTGATTTATGTAAGATATATGTCAGTAATAATAGAAAGGCAAGCAAATTTAACATCGCAATCTATCTTTGTTTTGTGAACTACACGAAAGCGTTCGATTCTGTTAAATTTAATTACTTATTGTCGATTTTATGGGAGCTAGATGGATCAAATCACCTGATCAACATGTTAAAAAGCCTTTTGATAATAATGAAGCGAAAGTGAGACTGAACCAAATAACAATTCATATGTTCAAAGCTGAAGCTGACAATAGGCAAAGCTGAATTCTTGCGCTAATATTGTTTAATTAATTAATTAGTTAATTATTAACTTGTGAGTTATGCAAACAAAACACTCATTTTGGAATCTAATTAATTAATCTAATAATAAAACAACATTTTTATAGCCTCCATTAGCTTTTCTTGCTGGTTATTTTTGGTGGCAAATTGAAAGTAGGCATATCTACATTTCCTTTCGAATTTATACACAACCAAAAAGTACAAAAAAGTAGTAAAACTTACAAAATTGACAATTTCGATGTGACATTCTACAGAATATGCATTTTCGGCATAGCCCGAAAGAGCCAATTTTGCCGTGTCCATGACGCGCTACATAAATGACCCTTAAGTGCGGAGCAGACTTGCAGTTTTGACTGTCAGTCAAGTTGCGCTCTCTCTTGCTCTAATTTATTTTAGCGACGAAACTTGAACGTGCTCACATTCAAGATGTGTCAGCCAAGCAAAATTTTTGAAGAATAAGGGTGTTTGTGCACACTATCACTACGATAGTAATCACGCAAAAATATGCTCTTAAATGCCGGAGTGCAAATTTGTAGTGGCATTGTGGTGCTCACTCAAATTTTGATGAGCATGCCAACATATTGGTTGAGTTAAAGGCACACACACACAAGTAATTTGTATTTTAAAATTAAATTACTTTATTGGTAATTTAAATTTCATAACTTATAATTAATAATATATACGAATTAAGATAGAGAAGAATCTGTATTGGTTTTGATGCTGTACCAGACCAGTCATAATTAAAATTATCGTTCCTTGCTTACCATAATTCTATGATGTTGTCCTCAGTGACCTCTACTTTATTCTCCTGTCGATGTAAGACGATACTCCTCTCGTCAATCTTCTTGTTGGGAGATGTCTTGTTGCTTTGCTATAACTTTAGAAAATCTAGGTTAGGTGCTGCCTTGATTATTGTTTTTCACAGTTAGGACGTATGTGATTGCCTTAACTGTGACATTACTTTGTACCCGTCAAGACGTATAACTACCTTGACACAATTTTAATTATAAAGGTACTGGTCAAGACGTATAACTGGTTCATTTGGTCAGTTCAAAATTTGCTTCTTTTTCGGTTATTGACATAAATCAATGAGTAAAGATAGCCCCATAAAAGGCAATTGAAAGGCATTGAATCGCACGAACGTGGGGGCCAGTTACAGTTAACAGGACCACTTTTGGAAATAAAGTTGTTACCAAATTAATTTCGCAATAAATCGATTGGTTAGCGCGCTGTATGGCAAGTTGCGTCGTCTTGTTGAAAACAAATGCCAAATGTCATCAATGTACAACTGATTAAATTTTTTAAACAAAAATTTAGTTAGCATGGCTCGATAGCGCTCGCCATTAGCCATAACGGCAACACCATCTTGATTTCGAAAGAAATAAGAAGCGAAGATGCCGCCAGCGTATAAACCGCACCGGAAATGATGTGGACTGTTAAATGGACGAATTTCGCGTACAGATTTGTTTTTTGGCAGGACCCGAGTTCGAATCCTGGTACTTGCAGTCTCAAATTGGGTTAAGCGTAGGCATATGTGTATCTCTTCAGAAGGATCATATTTTGAAGAAGATAAAATAAATTTGGAATAAAATTTAAATTGGTGTGTTTTATTTACAAAATCCGAGTACTTTTTGAGCAGAAGGTAATATATATATAGATGGAAGGGATGAATAAGTTTTAAGAGATTTCAGTATTTTATTAGAGCTAAACTTGACATTTTAAAGTGGAATGATTAGATAGGTTTAGCATTTCAATTTACTGCTCAAATTAATTCGGTATTGTTTGGAGTCTCCAACTCAGATTTATTCAAACCAATATTAAAAATATTTAGAAAGTATTTCACTGATACTGTCGGAAACTACTTCAGAGTTTTATCTATAATTACATTATAGTTAAAAGTTTATTTATTGTGTTCTTCTGTTTACTGATTTAATTGATGCGGAATGAAAGTTATATTTGGCATAATTGGGAGCTCACATTATGTTATATATTAGCAATCATAGCGCCAAAATACCCAATGTGATAGTTATGAATACATTCATAGTACTAATTAAATTTGCGCTAATCACATATTTAGGTTGGTCAAAATATTGGTCGTTATTCATGTCCTTACAAGTGACGATCATTAGTTTTTTTACCGATAATAAAGATATATTGAACACAATAACTTGGCTTTTATTTGTATATATTATTCATGAAATTTCGACTAAACGTCCATATATATATATTCTAAATCATTTAATTTGTTTCTATTTAAGTTTACTTGACGCACTATATTATTCTTCCGTAGTTTATCGATTCATATTCTTTGGTTCAGTGGCTCCCAACCTTTTTTGACCAAGGACCACTATGATACTTCAGACCACAAAGTTTAAGAATAATAAACTGTGTGTGATATATTTAATATACTTTAATATACATTTCTGGTATAATGTATAATAAATTGTGTAAGTGCATGGGTGCATTATGTAGGCTATAAAATAAGTATACAATTACTTGGAAAGTTTTTGTGCTTATTTTCTAATAAATAAGAGCTCAGTAGACAAACT
Organism: Teleopsis dalmanni; assembly: GCF_002237135.1. Classification (NCBI taxonomy): domain Eukaryota; kingdom Metazoa; phylum Arthropoda; class Insecta; order Diptera; family Diopsidae; genus Teleopsis; species Teleopsis dalmanni. The sequence continues at coordinate 69,791,178 of NC_051848.1, read as the reverse complement.
ACAAGCTATGAATCCATACCTGCTAGATTTAATGCACGGACCATTTTTAACCATTTTGCGGACCACCGGTTGGGAACCACTGCTCTAAATGATTTGAGTGTACCTTTTGTCATATAAAAAAATTAAAGTTAATTTATTTTCCCCAAAATTTTCACTAACATGGCTCAGCAATCAGAAAACAGAGATATCACAAAAAGCACAAATTAAATTAAAGCTTTGAGCCAATTAACTGGCAGAGACAATATAACTGGAAGACTACAAATAAGTAAAAGTAAGCTTTAATTGGCATTGAAATTTCGAAAATACACATTTAGTGTAATCTAAAAAGGACTAATATCAAACCTAAAACTTAATCGTAATAATTCTTAAAATCCGAGTCGAAGCGCTAGTAAAGAATACCAGGATCTTCCAAGTAGAAATTTACGCAATAACTAAATGAGTACTTTTAAATATTGAGCGGAAATAACAAGGAAAAGATATTGCAATGCTGACAGACAGCCAAGCAGCTATCAAGATACTAAATTCGCAACAGGTGACTTTAAGACTGTTGCAAGAATGCCTAGAAAAGCTTAAAAGCTCAGCGAATAAAATCAGGTGTCGATTCCTTGGGTACCGGGATAAAAGCTAAATTTGCTCGGCAAATCAAATCAGGTGTCGATTCTTTGGTTACCGGAACATACTAGCGTACTCGGAAACGAATACGCATACAAACAAGCCAGGAAAAGAGCAACCACACCGATAGTTTAGAAGATAGCATCCTTTATTCTCTTATAAAATAAAAGTGAATCCGAACAAAAAGTATTTTTGGGTTAATCTATTAGGATTAAAATACATTAAATAACTTATTCAAATTATCAAAAGGAAAGTTTAAAATCATCACAAGAATCTTAACAGGGCTCTGTGAACTGAAATACAACCTACCGAATTGGGCATATATACGAGTGGAAACTATAGATTCTGCAAAGAGAATGAAAATTCAGCCACACATGTGCTGCTCGGATGCCTTGCGTTGATGCACATACGGAATAGACACCGTATGGGAATGTATACCCTTACGGAAGAGGCAATGTAACTCTGAAAAATAGGTTCTATACTTCTCTTTATGGAAGCAACAGGGTTTAGAGATATACTCTAAGTTCAGAAGGGGACACAATAGACCCGACCGTTGCAGTGCCAAATCCCATATCCATTGTTATTATTATTGTTAGGGGATGTAGCATTGCGACCGTCGGGTCTATTGTGCCCCCTTCTGGGCTTAGAGAAGGCCTTTAAGTCCTGTTGCATCAATAAAAAGTAGTATAGAACCACCTTTACAGAGTTTTATTGCCTCTTCCGTAATAATATACATTCTTAGGAGCCTGTTTCGTATGTGCATTAGCGCAGGGCATTCTAACAGCATATGTGTGGCCGACTCCTTATTCTCTTCACAGAATCTACAGTTTGCATCCGTAAGTATACCCAGTTTTGTAAGGTGGTGTTTTAGTCTACAGTGCCCTGTTATGATTCCTGTGAATCCCATATCCATAATAAGAATACATTTGCTTGTCGTGTTAGTTTTTAGAAAACGATGGATTCGAGAAGATCATTTGATTTTGTTATGCATCTATTGATAAGAATGTTAGCAACACTGTTAAAAATAATGTTGCGTATTCTACCGTATACTTTCTGCACAAAAAGTATTCGGATTTTGTAAATAAAACACATAAATTTAAATTTTATTCCAAATTTATTTTATCTTCTTCAAAATATGCGATAAACATATGCTAACGCTTAACCCAATCTTCCATACACTTTTCGTAGGCTCGTGAAGGTATGGCTTTTAGTTCCTCCAGCGAATTCTTCTTTACCGATTCAATCGACTCAAAATGCTTACCACGAAGAGGCAATTTGAGTTGCGGGAACAGAAAAAGTCGCACGGATCCAGATCTGGCGAATATGATGCCTGAGCGATGACAGTGGTGCCGTTGTACGCGATTTGGTCAAAAAATCGCGTACAACAAGAATTTTCCATAGTAAAAATCGCTAAATGCACTTGAGGTAGTCTTACATTAACAGCTGCTGTAAACAAACTATTTGACAGATGGCGCTCAAATTTGTACCATATGTCAAGGCCTTTTTTTCAAAAAGGTCTATTACTTAAAGAGTAGTTAATTAACTTTTTGAGCAGAAGGTATATTTTAGGGATTAATAATTTTTACAGAAATTTTGTCGATTATTTAGATTTGACGCTCTTTATTTACCACAAGCTCTACCAATTTTAAATGGTGCTCTATAATTGATTTAAAAAATATAGCTATTAACGACTATCTCAAGACCTTTTACAAGCAATAAATATTCTAATAGACATGTTATACAAATTCGCTGTATTGATTTTTTGTACCAAGAATGTTCATTCGTAAATCAAAGAGACTTGATTAATTTGTCGAAAATAAAGAATGGAATATAAATCCCATTATTGTGTGAATATTTCTTTCAACCCAAAATTATCACAAAATTATATTTTCGATAGAAATGAACACAACAATGCCAGACCAAATATCTCGCACCCTCACCCATGGTTCTTTGCCACTACAAAATAAAACGCTCTTAAAAGCGGTTGTACGGTGTGCATGCATTTTAATGTGTTGTTGAAACATTAAAGCGAAAAAAAATGAAAAAAAAAATAAAAAAAAAAAACTGAATGAAAAAAAAAAACTGCAAAAATAAATTAAATAAAATGTAGAGAAAAATTTGCGGCAAGGTAGTGCTACTATTCGCATTCGCACAAAGGTAATAAAAAATGAAATATTGCAGCTATTCGGTATGGCATGAAAATCGGATAACATATTTTATGCAAAAAATATTATTTATGGCACACAGAGGGCGTTACATTTCATTTTTTACGCGATTCCTTCCAAATACGTTCATGTACGAATTTTATGCAATATTGTTTATATAACAAAATACACTTACATAAACTTATATGCAGATACGTACATACCTATATGTATGTCTATACCGGCATAACTACTTGTACTCGCACTCGTATATATGGAGGAAGAGTAATTTTACATATTTGGAAAGATATTGTTTAAAAATAAATTTTAATTGTCACGTATGCCTCACAGTGAATTTTAAAGAGAGGAGGGCATTGCAAAGCGTTAAAAAGAATCGAAGTACTTAGTGTTGGTAATTGATTCAACTGAACTTTGTGGGGTGAAGCAGACCTCGTAATAAAATACTTATACAATATTTACTCACTATAATGATTGAATTATTATTGTGCAATCCAGAAAGGACCCATATGTTGTTCCAATAGTCTTGCGCCTAAGATATAAAGGAATATTTAAGATTTTTCTGTTATGTATTTTTTTATTTGATTCATAGGCGTAGCTACAAAACTGGCCAATACGAGAGGGAAATGAAAGCATAAGTCAAAATTTCAGAAAATTTCATTTTAGCAAATAATTTATAATGAGACTGAAGAGGAAGAAATGAGGTTATTTCAATCAATAACCAGTGAAGCTCCGTCATGTCGTTTCAATCGCTACACAGATCTACCTAAACGAGCACACTCTAATACCTTTGTTCGCGATCAATCAAATTTAGGTTAAATCACGAGCCCTTTTTTCATTAAAAAACATTAGCTCAGAAAATCCGTGAAAATGGACTTAGCAGTAAATTAGGGCAAAACGAAGTATAGCGTGAATTTATCGTGCTCTGATCCAAGCTATTAGTTTGCCGGAGTTTGCCGTCAACATCAGTAGATTTTTCTGAAAACAATGATTTGATATTATTTTTATCACATATACCAGATGACCTACTTGTTAGTGTAATAACTCGTGCCCAATTTTCGAGAGAGTTGCTTATTGGAGAATCGGATTCTATGGAGGAATTTACACCTTTGCTAACATTCCATAGGGATGAATGTTTTTTGCCATTTGAACATAGGTTTTGAATATTGTCTGAATTTGGTTTCTCTGCTTAATGCATTTCAACGTCTTCTTTAGGCATTCCTGAATTTTGTTTTCGCTGAAGGTGTACCTATATTATTGCCATTCATGTCTTAACTTACGTTTTTGTAATATTAAATTTTCTATATTACTATTTGTATGTTAAGTACTTTATTGGATTTTTTGCCACTGATTATACGATTGAGTTTATTGTTTAATACCTTCAATAAACTTGGGATAACAGGTCATAAAGCTTGGTTCTAAAAAAGCCAGAAACCAAGCGTACAGCAATGGTAAGGAGTTGAAAAGCCGCTTCATCACCCATTTGAAGAAGGCAAGGTTTGATAAACGGTAACTGCTAAATGCTTAACAAGGACCAATTTTCCACAAGTTTCACTATAACTCGCCAGCTCAAATAGCTCAAACCACAAGCATCAGGGATTAAAGCAATTCACCAATATTTTTCTCAAGCCTAGCGCATAGTGCATTCTTTTTCTTTCTAAAAAAAAAAAAATTAGGGAGTAGTCTTTAGTAGTAATGAGAAGATAATTAGTGCAGTTAATCCTAAAGTTGCAAGCCTAAAAAATTTCGGTGTTATAGGTAGGGTAGAAACTAAATTTATTGCTTTAAAAAATATATAGAAAGTATGTTAAAAACATAGACAATTGTCAAGATTACAGATAGAAAATCAAAATTACTTACGTCAATATTTCTGTAATCACCTAAACGAACCTTTGTCCACTCGTTTGCGCTAAATTTGAAGCATAACATGCTGAAACTGTATAGGAAAATTAGAATCCAAATAGTTAATTGAATACTGTATTAGTACCACTGCTTAGTTACTAATTGCATTAGTAATGGCAATGGAAAAGTTCTGTGTTATTTGCAATCACAAAGAGTATAATGAAAACGATTAATTGATCAGTTGGCCTAGAAATGTCTTAGTATGCTACAAAGGTGTTTTGCTTCTTTTGTCAGGTCTTTAAAGATGATTAAATTGTACTATTGCTCCTGATAATTAATTTCGGAACATTAAATCGTGCTATTCAGCCGTTAAAGACATTCAGCCGGAAGAATGATTTCAATTGCAATTGATGCCGGTCTTCATGGAAATCAAGATAAGCTATATCTAGGGTTTTAGGGTTTATAGGGTTTTAGTGATCACATTTTGAGGATTTTAATAGTCCTATGAGATAGATGAGGTAAATGCAAAACGTTCATACGGCATTTGAAAGAGATTTGAATGTATGAAGATCGCTTGTTGAAATCAGGTTGGAATGGTTGGTTGTCTATCTAATGGGTCTATGCAAACATTAAACGCGATTTTACAAGATAAGTAACATTTTCGAACTAAATTTCTAATTGTTGTTTTTCAGATAGTTATTACATTCCATAACGGCTTTTTAGATTTCGAATTTAGGTTGACTATTGACATCATCGCATTTTTTTTTTCAAAACAAAATTAGTACCATAGTTATTCTTATTAGTGAGAGGTTGTTTATATTGCTCAAATGTTTGTTAACACTTAGGCAATACTACGAACTTATATACAATTATTCCAATAAACCATTTCTGATATATTGGAGAATTTTCTACTGAATAATTTCCTAATGGATTATTTTACAATCTCCTGTATTTTAGTACACTGATTAACTGGAACGCAGCAAAACTCTGTTTTAAGGAACTAAACCATTCTTAGGACTATTCTTATATTTTGAAACACTTTTAATACAAGAATATATTCTTCTCCATTAGATGTGTGATCTGCATATCTGGTCTAACGAAATTATAAAGAAGTTTACTAAAAACTTATATTTAAAGTTTCATAGCTCTCAATTAATGACCAGTACTACTATATAAAAATATACCACGTACAGTTAAGAAGCTCCTTTGTAATTCTCATTGCTCATTCCATTGTTTTAAAAAAATATAGTTAATTTTCTATTTTATATATTTAAGAAAATAGTGTAATAAACATTATTAAATAAATAATTTGCAAAAACGCATATGTTTTCAAATTTTTATTCTTCCAATGATACTAAATATTATGCGATGGATTATCAATTAGTTATATAAAAAAATATAATTGATTTTGCTGATATGGATTGTATATTATTAAAATTTTACTTAAGCGACCATCCAACAAAACTCCTCTACCAATTCTTTTGTTTGAAATTGGTGGAAAATAACACTGTGTAATTCAGAATAGATGACCGTCTTATAAAATATATTGATACATATTGATAATCGCATACAATGTACTGTCTTAGACATGTAACTCCTGGATTCTCCTTTCTATATATACAAATCTTCCACCAACATGCCGTATGAGGTCTAGTTATGCCAATCAATAACAATTCCTTCGGAGTACTTCCAGCAACATTTTTATATGTGAATTTTAAATTAGGATTTTCCACTTTAGTTTCTGGTATGGCCAATTCCTCCAATATAAAAAGTATACAGATTTCTAAAAATGTTTTATCTTCTTCAACCAAATTTAGTTTCAAGATTTTTGAAAAGTAATTGTGTAGAAACATAAGTATATAGTATTTATAGTATTTGATACTTTGAAACAAAACCCAATGACAATGACAATTGACTTCATATCAAGTAATCAAGACTCATACTCCAATAGGTATTCAAGAGACTGATTTAATACAATTTAATTTGATTTCTCATTTGTTTTGGTTGATATTTCAAGTTGAAGATAGGATCTGAGATTACAAGAAATGAGAACGAGTGAAAACCAAATGCTGCCACAATTTCACCAAAAAGACATTGAAATTCAATCAAGTAAATCAAATCAAGTAAAAGACACAACAAAGAGTGTAGATCAAAGAAATGAGTAAAACACTATTTTCTTCTTTTCCTACTCCACACAACATCTTGAATTGTACACTGTTTGGTGCAGATCTAAGAATACTAGATTCCATCATATGTAGCAGTGCTGAGATGCTTTTCCGGTCATTACACCTCTCACACCTAATTGTTGCACACCTATTTGTGCAACAATTCTCAAATGTGCGATTTTTCGAAGATGTTATTTTCGCTTCAAGATAGTTAAAGCAAAGAATCTATAGTACAAAGAAGTGCCACGCTCATACAAACGAAATACCCACTTTATTTTGCTGGTGGATTTATAATAAATCCACCCAACCTCATGCAACAATGTTCGATCGAGTCACAACTGGTATGATGTCCAGTTCAAACTCATTGCAACCCACAATTGTTTTTATACGCCTGTTTCTTTTGCCTTTCTTGTTTTTATTTGTCTATTTAATTAATATACATTGATTAGTAGCGAAGTGAATGGTAAAGAAATCCCTGAAACAATTTTACCATATACTTTGTTGCTTTATTTTCTTGTACTGAAAAGACTCATATCATAGGAGTAAAGAGTAATAGAATATATTATTTTTTTTATTGCAACAAATGATGCACTACAAAAACTATTATGTATGTACAAATGTGATATTGGAGACATTAAGTCTGCAGAATATTAATATGTATGTTTTTATTGCACATTTGTGCATATATTTTACCTCAAAAGGAACTACTTCTTAATAGTTTGAATTTTTGGTGACTTTGTGATTATTTTAAAAAATATTTTTAAGATTCATATAAAAGTGTTTGAAAAGTATTTTAAAGAAAATAAAAATATTAGAAAAGTAAGAAAAATTATATTGAAAAAATGTATAGAAGTCACTAAAGCCACTAATAATGCTTCCTGGTTTGAGCAAACGCATGAATGCTATTTACACCGGATTGAAATGTTAAAATTGTTGATTACGATATTGCTTCCGAAACATTGCGCATGGACAACATTTAAAATTAAAGCTTAATAGAATGGAAAAAATCAGATTTAAGACATAAATAAATTTGTAGTATGTTTTAACATTACAATTCATACCCATAGAAAACAGGTAATTTTGTTTTTGTTTTATACTATTAAATTCAAAAACTTATCAAATGTACACAATTTTGATTTCGTCACTGAAATGCTGTTTGATCGCTTGAACATTTTACAGCGAACAAACATACAAACATGCATATAATATAATACAGAGGGTTGCATGTAAGTTAACACCCTGTATTACTATAACGGCACTTTGCCGTTACACATAATTTTTGTATCTCAAGTATGCGCATCCAAGAATTGCGCATTAAGATATTTCATAACGCCTACGCGCGTTTGTATATTTAATTTCAGTCAGGCTTACTGCCTGCACTTCTTATGGCAACAATGTTGCAAAAGAAAACAAAATTGTTTTTCTTTAAAGACGCAACTATGTTGTGCAAAACAGATCAAGTATCATTCGAAATACTTGATCGATGAATTGTTCAATCATTATTGGACATAGATATCGTCATCTGGCTATTGACGCCAAAGCTAAAGACGCTGACGAGGTGCTTTAGCAAATAGAAGCTCCAATCCTATTGGATGGAGAAAAGACGCTTCCAGAAAATTCCTAGGAATTTTAGAAGCTTGAATTCAATTGGATAAAATCCAATTTCAGATTTTAAATAACGACTTCAGGCATCAAAGGAAAAACTTTGAATTGTCAGTCGTTAGGAAAGATTGAAACTAAACGGTTGAGTCGTTATAAAGAAATGAAACAAAACGGTTAAGCCTTAGCAAAGGTTAAACTAAAATAGTCGTTATCCAAAGTCTTTGGTCGGTCTTGCTGTCTTGAAACAAAAAGTTAATTATATTTTAAAAACAACCGATATTCAACAAATATAATAGTTAAACTATGTCACAAAAATTGTAATTAAATAAATTAATTAAATATAATAAATAAAGTATATTTTTTAAAAAACTAAACAAAGAACCCGAACATTAATTGGCGCCCAACGTGGGGCTCGCGATTATAAAAAAATCTCTAATAATAAAATACGAGATTTCGCGAGTTTTAAAAACACACAGTGAACTCACGCAAATGTGAAAAAACGAGTGGCTCGCTTTAATAAAAATATCCCTAATATTAGAAAACGAGATTTTGCGAGCAAAAATTTTTAATGTGTAAATTTTTTTTTAAAAAAAAAAAAATATAATATAAAAATATTCGGAAATTAATTGGCACTCAACAACTGTTGGGCTCGCGAATAAAAAAAAATAATAAAAAATCTCAAAATAAAATACGAGATTTCGCAAGCAGAAAATTTTTGAATGTGCAAAATTTTTTTAAATGGATAAATGTAATTATCCACAAAGTTAATATTAAAAACTGAAAATATTAATTAACAATAGTGATTAATAAGAACAGCAGTTAATAGTTAAAATTAACCAATTAATTTTGAAAAAAAGTGTTTCCAAGACAATAAATATTGGAAAGTAAATAAGAATTTTATTAAGAAATTTTTTAAAAAAAAAATTAATAAATAAAAAAATTGTGTTACTTTAAAACACTTGTAATAACAACTACAAAAAATATTAGCAATCTTTGGACAAACCATGTCAAGAATCCAACAATCAGCGGCCGAACGTACTGAACGACGACCAGATGCTGAAGAGGAAAATATTTTAAACAGACTGAGAGAACGCACCGCATCAATCAAAGCTCATATACACCTAGACAGCATCTATGGTGTAGAAGGTGAACGGAACACTTCACCATTAAGCCCAAGTGTTTCCAGATTTTTTGAAGAATTCGCTACCAGAAGTCAACGCGACAGCAATCAATAACTTCTCTACAATTGATACAGAAGGTATTTCTTTACTTATGCTATTTATTAAAAATCAATGTACATAAATATATATTTATTAATGCATTAAAAACATACAAATAAATAAAAATAAATTTTTCATATTTAATAACAATTATATATACAAATAATATATTCTCTATCAGACAAGAAAGGTCTGTAAAATTTTTATAAATATAATAAATAATCCTGGAGGAACTAATAAAGAATTTCTCCAAAATGGCCACAAACACTACACCATCTTCTACAATAACTCAAGAGACGATCAGCAGATTGATCTCTGTTAATTTGTTATCCCTTAGGGAAGAAGTTAGGAGTTTGAAAAGTCAAATTCAAACACTGACTGGTACAAATACCGTGGTGGAATACGAACCACAGACAATAGACGAGACAATAACGTGCGACGAAAGTCTGGACGTAATAAAATCCATTCCAGAATTTACTGGAAATCAAAACTCTTACGTTAGTTGGAGAGAAGCCGCTCACAATTGCATGAGCCTCTACACCAGAGGTAGCCGAAAATATTTTGCTGCCCTCACAATATTAAGGAACAAAATAGTTCATCAAGGAAACGATGTACTAACCAATCATGGAACTGTCCTTAACTATGACGCCATTATAAGCAGACTTGATTTTGCTTATGCTGACAAGCGCCCAATCCACGTCATTGAACAGGAAATGAGTATCCTTAGGCAAGGCTCATCCACTGTCCTTGACTATTATAATCTGGTTAATAAAAAATTAACCCTTTTGATAAACAAAACAATAATGACTCACGGTAATGACTCGTCCATTACTCGTGAATTAAATAACAAAAATCGTCAGAACGCCTTGAGAGTGTTCATTACTGGGCTACACGCTCCATTAAATGATATATTATTTTCCCTTTCACCTACAGATTTACCTAACGCTCTAGCCAAAGCTCAGGAGTTAGAATCCAATAATTTGCGTGCAAAATTCGCATTCCAATTCTCTGATCAGAGAAAAACCTTTAATCAAAATAATTTCTCCAATAACTTGCGCTTTAATCGCGCAAATGTAAATAAGCCCAGGCAAAATAATTTCCCTAAGCCTGAACCAATGGATGTTGATGCATCCATACAACAAAGGCCACATCCTCAAAACAGACAGATACCGCAGTTTCGAGGAAACAATAACAATTTCTGGAATCCAAATGGATCACCACAGAATCATGGAAGGATGCAACGACCCTTCAATAATTTAAAGCATCGTCGCGAAAATAGCGAAAATAGCAATCAACCGCAGGCAAAGGCCCAGCGAGTTAATAATTTAAATGAGAACCATTTTTTAGGTCCAATATCGGACTCCCTTTCATTCACAGGAGGGACAAAGCAATAAATAGAAACCTCCAAATACTAATAGATACAGGTGCTACGGCTTGTTATATCAAAGCCGGTATCTATAATAATAAACAAAAACTAAGCATAAAAAAAAGAGTAAAAACCATTAATGGCTATACAATTATAAGCCATTATCATATTGTTCATCTATTTGGACATAAACAATTATTTTACGAGATAAAAAATCTCGAATCTGATTTTTTAATAGGTTATAATTTTTTAAAAAAAATTAAAGCAACCATTGACATTGAGCAAGGCTTGCTCAAATATGAAGGAGGTCTAGAAAAAATATATGACAGCAATACAAAAAGAGGCCAAGAAGAACTAACGACTCAAACAAAAAATTATATAGAAAACTATATAAAGACACCCCCTTGGGATAAAGAATATCCTAAGGCGCCAGCCGAAGATAATACCGGCAAAAATAAAAAATTAACGACTCAAACAGAAAATTATATAGAAAAATATATAAAAATACCCCCTTGGGATAAAGAATATCCTAAGGCGCCAGCCGAAGATAATACCGGCAAAAGTAAAAAATTAAATAAAATTAAAAATTCAAGTAAATTGAATAATATTTCGGGAAAAATAAATCCTGAAAAGCCAGCCGAAGGTAATACCGGCAAAAATGAAAATAAAAATGAAAATATAAATGGGGAACAGTGTCGTTTACCCTTAACAAATAATATTAAAGAGAGTTCAGAAGATGATATTTCTGAACCATATTCTCAAGATACCTTAATGGAAACTTCCACATTAGGATCTTTAAATGTACGGATAAAAGATAATATCACGTACAACGAAAGTGAGAGATACTTAGGGGAAATAAGAAAAAAGGTTAGGCTTGAAGCCACCTTAAAAAATAAAATAAATATTAAGCTCTAAAAAAGCTCTAAAAAGATTAAGCCGAAGAAATTACCGGCAATATAATAAATAAAAATTATTGAATCAATTATAATATTGTCCTGTATGTGAAGAATGAGGCTCCTTAGTAGCTTTATTTAAAAAATAAAAGAGGAAAAGGGGATACTTTTAGTATCAGCCGCTTCATTACAAGAACAATATAATTGTTAAAACTCCTATACGGAATAAACAATAACATGATTCTAATATAACAATACTAAAAGAATATCTTCAACCAAAATTGGTTACGGCAATTTATTGCACTCCTGAAGACCTATATGAAATAAAGGTCATGCTTAAGCAAACTTTTAGTAATAAATTTTTGCATACTAAACACTTTCCTATTGACATTCCAAATAGGGATGATCAAAGTATTATAATAGAACAAATACATATTAGAGCTCATCGTAGTTATGATGAGAATATTAAACAAATAACTGCCATGTACTATTGGCCTGAAATGTTTAAACAATTACGAGAATATTGAAGAAACTGCGTGATATGTAATACTAATAAATACGATAGGCATCCACAGAAGATACCTATAAAGGAAGCTCCAATTCCAACAAAAGTAGGAGAAAACCTACATATAGATATATTCTATGCTCAAAAATTAAAATTTATTACATGCTTGGACTCTTACTCAAAGTTTTTAATTATAAAAACCATAGAGAACAAATTTAATTTAGATGAAAAAATTCTAGAAATATTACAAACATTCCCAGAAGCTAAACATATTACTCTGGATAATGAACCAAGCTTGAGCACCCCTCAGTTCAAATCTCTCATGCAAAGGATGAATATCCTTCTTTACTATTGTGATCCCCGTCACAGTACAACAAATGGACAAGTGGAAAGAGTCCACTCAACAATTGTTGAGATTGGCAGATGTATTAAACAAGAATATAATCTTGTAAATGACCTAGAAGTCATATTGAGATCTGCCCAACAATATAATAAAACAATCCACACAATCATAAAAGAAAGACCAAATGATGTCTTCTTTAACAATATTAATCATGAACATATTCATGAAAAATTGAAAACGGCACAAGCACGAATGCTAAAATGCCATAATAAAAATCGCTTAGATAAAAGCTTTGATGTAGGCCAGGTCATATATGAAAGAATTATTGGTGAACGAAATAAGTTACAACCAAGATTTAAAAGACAAATAGTAAAAGAAGACCTTGGTAATAAAATTAGAATAAATAATAGGAATAGAATTATTCATAAGGATAATATAAAAAATAAATTCATATAAAATAAATCCTTTTTTATTTCAGCATGTTTGTATATATCAAACTAATTATACTGATATTATCAGTAAATGGAGAAATAATAGACTATACTAGGGATAATTACATTTTAATAAAAAATAATGACGCCTTGACATATTATAATTATAGTGACATTCTACACGTCACTAACTTAACCTATTATTGAGACATTCTAAGTGACGAAAAGCAATTTTTCGAAATTGAAAAGAAAAAACATTCTTACAACCAAGCAGAATTTATTGACGTAGAAATGGAAATAGAACTAGTAGAAACTCTACTCAGTCAACTCGAGAATAAAAGATTCAAAAGAGGAATAAATGAATTAGGCACCGTCTGGAAATGGATAACGGGAACCCCCGACCATGACGACTTTGTACAAATAACAAGTAAAATAAATGACCTAATCATAAACAATAATAAACAATATTCTACGAATTCAGAATTGTTCAAAACAATTCGAAGATTGACCCAAACGGTTGACACATTAACGGGACACGTATATCAAAAAATTGTGCGAAGGCACAGACTAAAAATCATAATAACCGTATTACAAA